>NW_026461143.1:0-6116 GCF_021730395.1 Mercenaria mercenaria | reverse complement strand
TTTTGTATTTTTTAAAAGATAATGACTTGAAATTAAAAGTATTTGATTATATCATCGCAGTGTGGCTACATACCCCAAACTCTAATTGTGTTTTGACAGAATTATGCCCCTTTTGTACTTAAAGATTTTTTTTGCAATCTTCGCTTTCTGGATATAACTTTAATGCGATATAAGATAAAGACTTGAAACTTAAAATGTATCTTTATCATCATCATCTGCATGTGTGGTAACAATCCCCATAACTCTAATTGTATTTTTGACGGAATTATGCCCCTTTTGTACTTAAAGTTATTTTTGCAATCTTCGCTTTCTGGATATAACTTTAATGCAATATACGATAAAGACTTGAAACTTAAAATGTATCTTTATCATCATCATCTGCATGTGTGGCAATAATCCGCATAACTCTGATTTGTATTTTTGACCGAATTATGCCCCTTTTATACTTAAATTTTTTACAAACTTCTTTTTCTAGACATAACTTTGGTACTATATAAGATAATGACTTGAAACTCAAAATATATCTTTATCATCATCATCTGCATGTGTTGTAACAATCCTAATAACTCAGATTTGTGTATTTGATGGAATTATGTCCCTTGGTGTATCTTCCTTTTAAAGTAGAGATCTCTTATTCAGACATATATTCATTTTACTGTCAAATCCCCGAAAAGTGGCGCGCACTGTCTTACGGACAGCTCTTGTTTATCTGGATAATTGCTTAAATACATTTACAGTGCTTAAGACAGTCAATTGCCTATATAATTGCCTATATATACTTGGAGTGTTTAAATGGGATAATTGCTTATATAAACTTACAGTGTCTGAGCCGTCTTCCTCCAGATGTTCATCCGGCTTCTTCGTAGCTGACCTTTGATATGAAACTCTGTCAACAACAAAAATGTTCTTATTTTCTATTTAGCACATATTTCCACCATGCTCTGATTAAACATCATGTTTCGTCACATTTATCAAGCAAACAGGGTTAAGATATGTCTGAACTTATGCAGAAGTTAATATCAGAGTCTAGATCTGTTAATGTTGGCTACCGTAAATGTTTTCTGCCAATTAGACTGACAAACTGACAGATGCATTAATAGACAGACAGAATTCTTTCCACTTCTAAGGAAGACTATGGCAGTAATATCAATGGACACTTATAATTAAAGTGGTGGTAACTGACAACTGATGATATTACATGACAATACTCTGTTAGGAATAAAACAAGCCCTTAGGCCCCTGCGAATATAAGAAAATAGCCTACATACTGAGCGTTTAAGGCTGATAACTTACTTTGCAACACTGAGGAAAAAGCTGGTCATCACAGGTCTTCCAGTTGTTGAAACATCCAACTTTTAATAATAATACATAAAACATTATTGAAACATTATCTGATAAAGCACAATACAAATAACTTTAGGAAATTTAATTTTTTTTTCTTAATTAGAGTACAGACTGACTCTACTGTAACTTTTCTATAAATGTATCTATTTTTCTCAAGGAAATGTAATCTGTACTAAAGAATTCTCAATTAAAAAAAAAATGTCTTCATATTCAAATATATTAAGGACAAGTAAATCCATCTGTGCGGTATTATGTAACTAACAAGAGGACCATGATGGTCCTGAATCGCTCACCTGTCCCCACATGAACTGAGTATGACGTCGTTTATTCAGAAAATTTTTCATGAAGATCCATTGAAAAATATGGCCTCTAGAGAGGTCACAAGGTATTTCTATCATTTGACATAATGACCTAGTTTTTAACCAGGCATGTGACCCAGTTTTGTACTTGACCTAGATATCATCAAGGTAAACATTCTCACTAATTTTCATGAAGACCTCATGAAAAATATGGCCTCCAGAGAGGTCACAAGGTTTTTCTATTTTTATACCTACTGACCTAGTTTTTGACCGCATGTGACCCAGTTTTGAACTTGACCTAGATATCATAAAGGTGAACATTCTCACCAATTTTGATGAAGATCCATCGAAAAATATGGCCTCTAGAGAGGTCAAAAGGTATTTCTATGTTTAGACCTACTGACCTAGTTTTTGACCGCAGTTGACCCGGTTTCAAACTTGACCTAGATATCATCAAGAGGAACATTCAGACCAACTTTCATACAGATCCCATGAAAAATATGGCCTCTAGAGTGGTCACAAGGTTTTTCTATAACTTGACCTACTGACCTAGTTTTTGACCGCACATGACCCAATTTTGAACCTGACCTAGATATCACCAAGGTGAAAATTCTGACTAATTTTCATGCAGATCCCATGAAAAATATGGCCTCTACAGAGGTCATAAGGTTTTTCTATAATTTGACCTAGTGACCTAGCTTTTGAAGGCACGTGACCCAGTTTTGAACTTGACCTAGATATCACCAAGATGAACATTCTGACCAATTTTCATGCAGATCCCATGAAAAATATGACCTCTAGAGAGGTCACAAGGTTTTTCTATTATTTGACCTAATAACCTAGTTTTGGATCGCACGTGACCCAGTTTCAAACTTAATCTAGATATCATCAAGTTGAACATTCTGACCAATTTTCATAAAGATCCCATGAAAAGTATGGCCTCTACAGAGGTCACAAGGTTTTTCTATTATTTGACCTACTGACCTAGTTTTTGACCGCATGTGACCCAGTTTTCAACTTGACCTAGATATCATCAAGATGAACATTCAGACCAATTTTCATAAAGATCCCATGAAAAATATGGCCTCTAGAGAGGTCACAAGGTTTTTCTATTTTTAGACCTACTGACCTAGTTTTGGACCGCACATGACCCAGTTTCGAACTTTAACTTGATATCATCAAGATGAACATTCTGACCAAATTTCATGAAGCTCTCATGAAAAATATGGCCTATACAGAGGTCACAAGGTTTTTCTATTATTTGACCTACTGACCTAGTTTTTAACCGCACGTGACCCAGTTTTGAACCTGACCTAGATATCATCAAGATGAATAATCAAACCAATTTTCATAAAGATCCCACGAAAAATATGGCATCTAGAGAGGTCACAAGGTTTTTCTATTTTTAGACCTACTGACCTAGTTTTGGACCGCACATGACCCAGTTTCGAATTTTAACTTGCTATCATCAAGATAAACATTCTGACCAAATTTCATGAAGCTCTCATGAAAAATATGGCCTCTAGAGAGGTCACAACGTTTTTTCATTATTTGACCTACTGACCTACTTTTTGATGACACGTGATCCAGTTTCGAACTTGACCTAGATATCATCAAGGTGAACATTCTGACCAATTTTTATAAAGATCCATTCACAAGTATGGCCTCTAGAGAGGTCACAAGGTTTTTCTATTTTTAGAACTACTGACCTAGTTTTTGACTGCACGTGACCCAGTTTTGAACTTGACCTAGATATCATCAAGATGAACATACACACTAACTTTCATACAGATCCCATGAAAAATATGGCCTTTAGAGAGGTCACAAGGTTTTTCTATTATTTGACCTACTGACCTAGGTTTTGATGGCACGAGACCCAGTTTTGAACTTGACCTAGATATCATCAAGTTGAACATTCAGACCAATTTTGATGAAGATCTTGTGAAATATATGGCCTCTACAAAGGTCACAATGTTTTTCTATTTTTAGACCTACTGACCTAGTTTTTAACCCCACGACCAGTTCGAATTTGACCTAGATATCATCAAGGTGAACATTTGACCAATTTTCATAAAATCTCATAAAAAATGTGCCCTTTTAGGTGGTCCAAGCAAAAGTTTCGCACGCAGGACAAAAAAAGGATGCACAGACGGTGAGGGACGTGCGAAATCAAAAAGCTCACCTTGCATTTTGTGCAGGTAGCTAAAACATATGTGTTTTTTGTTTTACTGAGTTGTTTAATAAAGAACAAGCAATTTTTCACTGGCAAAGGGTTTTGGGAAAGAATTATTAGAACTGAAACTGTTTAGGCAGTAACAAAGCTTGGCCGAGTTATCAAGAACATTACTCAAGAGCCAGATATTTCCTGGCACACCTAAACCATTGCAGTCACATTTTTCAAATAAAGGGGAAACAAGGGGCCTGAGGGCCCCTGTATTGTCCCCTGAGTTTAGTTGCTTTTTTTAACCATTTTATCATATTGAAATCTTTATTTTCATGAATATTGATGAAAGAGTTAGGCCCCTTTGTGCTTTTGATGTGGGGATGATGGGAAAATACTTTTTATAAGTTTGAAACAAACTATAAATTTAATGAGGTACAAGGTTCTCTATTTTTTGCCCTAAGCCCCATTTTTGATCGCGGGTGCCAATTTTCGAATTTCCCCTGATATCTCAAGGTGAACTTCTGAAAAATTTTTCAGAAGATCCATTGAAAAATAGGGCCTCTAGAGAGGTCACGGGTTTTTCTTTTTTTGACCTACGACCAGTTTTTGGCCGCCGGACCCCATTTTTCAAACTTGCCCTGAAATCATCAAGATAAACATTTTGACCAACTTTTATAAGACCATTGAAATTTTTTGCCCTAGATAGTCACAACGTTTTTTTTTTTTTGCCCTCTGCCCTAGTTTTGGCCCCGCAGGGCCCCATTTTGAACTTGACCTAAAAATTTTACAAGGAAATTTCTGACCCATTTTCAAAAAGTCCCATAAAAAACTGTGACCTCTGAGGTCAAAAGGGAAAAAGTTTAGAAACGGACGGAGGGGACCCACGCGGCGATACAAAAGCCACCCTTTTCACTTCATGCAGGAGAACTAATACAAAAGGACCATAATGGTCCCGAATCGCTTTACCTCTTCCCCACAAACCAGTTTTGAGTATGACGTCGTTTTTTCTATTTTTTGACTAGTGACCGTTTTGGCTCATGTGACCCCGTTTTGAATTTGACCTAATATATCAATAAAATTCTGATCAATTTTTTATGAAGATCCATTGAAATATGGTTCAGGTTTTTTATTATTTACCTATTGACCCAGTTTTTGAAGGACGGACCCTTTTTTTGAAATTTACCAAATTTTCACAAAGGGGAAAAATTCTCACTAATTTTTTTGAAATCTATTAAATATGGCCTAGAGAGGTCACAGGTTTTTTCTATTTTTTTACCTACTGGCCTAGTTTTTGACCCCACTGACCCAGTTTTAAAAATGACCTGATATCATCAAGGGAACATTCAGACAAATTTTATGAGACCCTTGAAAAATTTGGCCTCTAGGGGGTAAAAATTTTTAAAAATTTTAGACCTACTGACCCGTTTTTTCCCCCAGTTTCTCAGTTTCAAACTTGACCTAGATTCATCAGGAACACAGACCAACTTTTACAGATCCCATGGGAAAAATATGGCCCCTTGAGAGGCAAAGGTTTTTATTTTTGACCCACTGACCTAATTTTTTATGGCACGTGCCCCCGTTTCAAAATTGACCCAATATCTCAAAGGGAACATTTGACAATTTTTTTGGGATCATTTTACAAGTTTGACCCCTAGGAGGGGCCAAAGGTTTTTTTATTTATATACTACCTATTTTTGACCGCACAAACCCTGTTTTAACTTGACATGATACTCAAAATGAAAATTTTAGACCAATTTATACAGATCCCCTGGAAAAAAATGGCCTGTAAGAGGTCACAAGGGTTTTTTTATTTGACCTTTTGACCTAGTTTTTTTGGCACGGCCCACTTTCGAACTTGACCTAGAATCATCAAAATGAACTTTTGATTAACTTTATACAGATCCCATGAAAAATATGGCCTCTAGAGTGGTCACAAGGTTTTTCTATTTTTTGACTACTGACGTTTTTTTGGCAGGACCCCTTTTTGAAATTTTTCCTGTATCACAAAGGGGAAAATTCGACCAATTTTTATGAAGATGTCATGAAATATATGGCCTTAGGAGGTCACAAGGTTTTTTTTATTTTTAGACCCATTACCTTTTTGACAGCACGTGCCCCGTTTCGAACTTGACCAGATATCATCAAAATGAAATTCAACCAAATTTTTATACAGATCCCCTGAAAAAAATGGCCTTTAGAGAGGTCACAAGGTTTTTATTATTTTACCTTTCCTAGTTTTTTATGGGACGTGACCCCGTTTTGAAATTTCCTAGAATTTTCAAGGTGAAAAATTTGACCAATTTTTTGAA
>NW_026461142.1:0-72914 GCF_021730395.1 Mercenaria mercenaria | reverse complement strand
GATCAAAATAGCTTTCGCAAACAGAATACCATAAAATTTCGTAAGCATACAAATAGTTAATATGTTGTGTACTTTTGAATGATAGTTGACAAGTTTAATCACATTTCATTTCATTTACGATTATCCATAAATAATTGATTGCGTAACTACATTTTAAATAAATAAACTTGCTGAGTACGACAATAGACAATACACAGACATATTTCCGTTGATTTCTGCCGAACTATAACGGGTTAATTACACCTGTTATGACATGCCTAGAGGTGTGACTTACTTTTTGTCTTTTGAACCTGATTGGCTGAAATAGACAACTTTATAAGCAGGGGAGTGGCATGATATATCGGGTTAATCATAAGTATAGCTATTGTGCGTAAGTATTTACCTTGCAGTCATTGATCTTAGCCATTATTTTTTCCGGCGTTTTCGTTAGTTTACGCAATATTTGTACCTGTATTACTAAAATAAATACTAGTATAGTTAGTTAACCGATGAAGTGGTAAAGTGTCAGACTTCCACGCATGTAATCTCGGGTTCGAAGTCAACTTAAATACATTTTAATAACTGTAATGTGATGTTATCAATATTGCTTTTACCCTTACATTATTTTATGTAACATATTTCACAAATTTTAATGATTTCTCTTGTAGTATTTATTTTCTGGGAAAGCTGGTGACCAGTAATTTGTCTTTTTATTGAAGACAGTAAAGACGCTTTTTAATCGACATTATCTACAACGGTTAACTTGATTACAAGCGTATTTCACTCAATAAATGAAGTATAAATTTGATCGGAAATGTGAGAATTTTCCTGTCTATTACGTTTACAGATAAAGTTTGAAAAAAGCAAGATTTAATGCTTGATTAAAAGTTGCAATTATATATATGTACATACGTAGAATTTAGTAGCCAGAGATCAGTTATTTTGCTAATATGTTTATATGTGTTTACTTGGATATATTCAATATTGTCTGAAATTGTATTTAATTGTGTAATCTTCATATATATATGGAGGATATTATATAAGTAATACGGTAAGACGTAAGTCTCGAATCCATAATCAAGGCAGGTAAAGGTTTTGACCACACAGCTACCTGCACATGCAATATTATGTAAGTTCTATCGCTGTATTACGGAATACGGTTAATGCCACATCAAAGGGCGACACACTACAATCAACGCGACACACGAAACGACAAACGAAATTGCAACGCGACGGACAACAATGTACAATGACACACGACGTTTTAACATTTGAATGTCTCATTGTCGCGCTAGGGTTTGGCAAAAAATGTTGCAGTAAAAATTGAGTGTCGCGACACACGACAATGAACAACAACACTCGACATTAGATTGCGCAAATGTAGCGGAATTGTCGCATGTCGAAGTAATTTTATCGAGGGCGACACACGACAATCAAGGCGACACATGACACGACGCATGACATTCAACGTGACGGTCGACAATGTACAAGAACACACGACATTTTAACATTTGAATGTGTGTTGCCCTGAAAATGCGACACACGGCATTAACCGCGAAACACGACAATGTACAACGACACACAACATTAACCACGACACACGACATTCAATGCGACATACGACAACGGGATTCAAGATTGAAGATTCAAAGTTTAACGGGCAACGACACTCGACAGGAATTGTCACATGTCGAGGTAATTTAGGTCAGATGTTGTTAATATATTCCTTTTTTTTCAAAAATCGGTCATTTTCAAGTATTTTAAGGTATCTTAATAAAAGTTACATGCATTTGTAGAACTACTATGGAACTATTTCAAATAAAGTATAGTGCAATGCTCCAACGCAACCCTAAGGGTTGTTCGGGCTCAAACGTGGGTGCCATGATGTAAAAAAGAAAAAATGCACGAAAATACACCTTATTTTTCCTACAAAAAATGGATTTTACATCAACTAAGGCTCTAAAGCAACACACTCAATTATTTCTATGGAAATAAATAGCTTAGGTAAGTTTTGTCCGTCTGTACGATCTGCAGACTTGCGATAGGGACTGTATAACGCTAATCTGTTTTCGAAAAAAATATTAATTTCATTTTATTGTAAAAATCGTTAAAAGTAAGGTATCAAACTGACAATTCTTTTAATATGTAGTTGAAAATATTGTCTAATAGAATATGAAAAACAACTTTCTTTGTTGAACTTTGCCATTTTTGGCTTAAAATATTAGCCGTAAAATGAGGAAAAGTGCTTATAAAATATTTATTTATGGGTAAATAACTGCAAATAAAAACTTGTTTTGATAGAAAGTGACAAAATCTGAAAATTTATGACAAAAAGACAACATCTGTTCGTCCGTCTGTATGTAATTTAGGATAAAAGCTGTATTTCCGTACTTTTCCGCACGGTCCGTGTTTTTCATTTACTTCAAATAATTGTAGAATGTTCCAAACACAAGTTAATAAAATAACTTTTATGAATTAAACCTTAACATGATCTAAACAGATATGTAACTTTTATATCTTCTTTTTTACCAACGGTTTTGTTGGAAGACAGTCTCAAAATGTATCATTTTTCGTGAAATAGAGAGATGGGCCTTGTCAGAGAGTCATAATCTCCTATTTTAATATTAAGAATGATACTTTGGTGCAAAAGGCAAGCCAGTACCTAGAGAAAACAGGCCACGTCAGGTTCGAATCCGGCGGGCTAGGGGTCAAGGCCATAGTTCAAATTCCGGTAATATTCTCAAAATATGAACTTTTTCAGAGCAGTCAAGGTACTCCTCTTTTCTCTAGGTACTGGCTTGCCCTTTGCAACAAGTTATCATTTATTTAAATCGGATTCCTCTGACAAGGCATGAAGAAGTATGTTTATATATATTAAGTTAATTACATATTACAATATTACATGAGGAAGTGTGCATATTTTAACGAAAAAGGGCACATTTTGAGACGGTCCCCCGACGAAACCGTCGGCGGTCATAGTATTTAAATTAGCTGTTTAGACAATGTTTATATATAATTTATAAAAGTTATTTCATTAAGGTACTTCCGCAAATTGAAATTAGAAATTCATGTGAAAAACCAGAACTCTCAAAATAGCTTTCGAAATGCAAGGACAAAAAAATATATGATAAAAGTTGAAATGATATATCTGTAGGTAAACTTGCGAGCATAAAAGCTACGCTGAACCCTACCCCCACAGTGCTTTGGAAGAAAATGAATGAACATTTTTGGATAATAATTAAACATTCTAATGCGAAAAACACGTGCAAAGTTTTTCTAAAATATTTATTTTAAGGAATTAAACATATGATTGATTTCCTTACTGAAATATATATGTCTCCTTATTCATAGTTAGAGTACAGAATTTATTTCAGGTCGATTGTGAAGGAAGTTTTACAACTGATATTAATCACTCTCGACACCTCATTCCTGACGGAATCCATCGCCACGAGGGTATGAGAAAAGAGGCCAGTTTCTCTTTTAATGCAGAGCGCCAAGCAAATAAGGTACTGGTACCATTTTTACGTCTTTGGTATTATGCCTCGATAGCCTAGTGGTAGAGCGTCCGCTTCGAATACGGGAGGTCTTGGGTTCGATCCCCAGTCGCGTTATACCAAATTTTAGGCTGATGCAAGACTTCCAGTTGTGAAACATGAGTGATCGATCTAGGCCATTATAACTCTCCAGTTTAAAGGAAAACGTATCTCATTCGTTGTACATCTCCAGCACATGATATCTGAACTCGAGGGCACGACATCTTATCTCGAGAGCATGACATTTTACCTCGAGCGCGGGACATTTTACTTCGATGAAATGGCATCTTATGTCTCATTTCGAGATGTGAACATCTTTTATTGTACCCCACGACAACAAAGTTGTAAGGGGGAGGGGGGGGGGAGGGTATGCTGGTTTCAGGTTGTCTGTCTGTCTGTCCGTCTGTACGTAGACGCAATCTTGTGCGCACCATATCTCCTTATCCCCTTGACAGAATTTAATGAAACTTCACAAAAGTGATCAGTACCAACAGTAGTTGTGCATGGGGCATGTTAGGTTCTTTTAGAAAAAAATTTGCAGAGTTATGGGACTTTGTTTTTTTTGTTACTATACTATATACATAGACACAATCTTGTGCGCACCATCTCTCCTCATCCCCTTGACACAATTTAATGAAACTTCACACAAGTGATCAGTACCAACAGTAGTTGTACATGGGGCATGTTAGGTTCTTTTAGAAAAAAAATTGCAGAGTTATGGGACTTTGTTTTTTTTTTGTTACTATACTATATACATAGACACAATCTTGTGCGCACCATCTCTCCTCATCCCCTTGACACAATTTAATGAAACTTCACACAAGTGATCAGTAACAACAGTAGTTATGCATGGGGTATGTTAGGTTCTTTCAGAAAATGTTTTTGCAGAGTTATGGGACTTTGTTATTTTTGTTACTATACTATATACATAGACACAATCTTGTGCGCACTATCTCTCCTCATCCCCTTGACACAATTATATGAAACTTCACACAAGTGATCAGTAACATCAGTAGTTGTGCACGGGGCATGTTAGGTTCTTTCAGCGACAAAAATTGCAGAGTTATGGGACTTTGTTTCTTGTTAACATACTATGTACATACAGTCTGCATATATAATCTTGTGCGTGCCTAATCTACCAAACCCTTGCACACAATTTAATGAAACTTCACACAAGTGATCAGTACCAACCCTAGTTGTGCATGGTGCATCTTACATTCTTTTAGATAAATATTCTGCATAGTTATGGGACTTTGTTTTTTGTTACTATACTGTATACATACAGTCTATATACATACAGTCCACATAATTATGCAATCTTGTGTGCGTCAAATTGCAATGTACTGTGTCAGTGCATGCGGGGGGTACATTAATCACCTTTAGTGATAGCTCTAGTTATACCTATTTTTTGTCTACAATGATAAAATCCCATTACCCGAGAAAGAGATATTTTGACTAACGAAAACTTTTTCAACCTTTATAACACGTGACTAAGCGAAAGTGACCGTTAGGTCATGTGACCGCGCTGATATTTAGAATCTCATATAAGGGCAATTAACTGCTTCATGGCTATATACCAATAAAAGAAATTGTTCTTTGTTACATATAAAATTCAGCTACTTCAGAACAATTTTCTTACAGTTCTAGATTTTCACTCTGTCGTAGACCTATTTTCCACAAGATATCCATACATTTGCTTCGAGAAAACGAAAAGAAAAAGGGATGTTGAATACCTGTAGTATGCAGTGAAATGCAAGTCAACTGAAGTCATGTACCCTCATTTCGCCGCATTTCAGAAAGCGGTCCGCAGAATAAACACTCTACTTTCCTTCTCAAGTAAACAACTCGAAATCATGCAAATACTAGCATGAAAAGTGTACTATTTTATGTAAAATTCATTTCACAAGTGAATGCCTATTTGGCCCCTGATTTACGCGCAAATGCGCGAAAAACGGAAAAACGAGGATCTATTTATCAGGGATTTCTTTCGACTACATCACGGAAGCACATTATTGTCCGAATAACTGCTATATAACCTAATATTTTAGCCATATGATTGCCTCCCTTGTACACATAATTATAGTAGTAACGTCACTATTCAGTGTGTACACAGGCAATAACCGCGCTAAAGATAAAACTGTTAAATTAAATTAATTAAAAACATTTTAAAACATCTTGTACAAAAGTTTGTTCGGTATAATAAAACAAATACTATATGGCAGCGTATGTGACACTGGTATTGTCAACCTCGAAACAGATTGTCACCACGCGGCATTCGCCTCTGTTGACATTCTGCCCTAGGGTTGACTAATTCAATTTCACACATGCTGCTGTATGATATTTATATACAAGTGTCGACATCTATCTCGACAGTATGACATTATATTTTGAGCGCAAGACATCTTATTTCAATCGCACAACATCCCATCATGAGAGCATGACATTTTATCTCCAGCACTCGACATGTTAATTCGAACGCACGAAATCACGTCTCGATCACTTCACTCCTTATATCTACTGAAAAATGTATGATATATGCGTTATAGAAAGGCCTTGCCACCGAGGTGTCACATTGCGACATTTAATGTCAAAAGTGCAACTTATAGTGGCAGATGATTTTGCGGCAACACGTTTGCTAACGGTGGATGCAACATTTAATTTCATTCTTGCGACGTTTAACGGTACTTGCGACATTTAACGCTAGTGCGACAGTAAATGGTGCTAAAGTAAGTTAGCGTATGTTTTGGGCCGTATGTTAAATACAGGATACGTCAGTTCCTCAGTGAAAAATGATAAATATGTGGGACCGCTGCTTTGTGGAAAATACATATTTCTATCCTATAAATTGACGTAAATACACATGTTTTGATACTTGTAAAAATAAATATGGTCATTATATGACCTTCACATTCGTTATATAGCACATTCTAACACGACCCGATTTATTTCCATACTAAACAAAGAAGACTGAAACTGTTTATTATTATTCAAAACACACACACATCGTACGTCAGAATCATTACGCCAAGCGTAATGTCATAACGGTGCGCTGTTAAAGACAATCACATGGAGCATGCAAATATTTAGAGAATATCTTGAAAAATGTAGACAGAAATCTTTAATAACTTGCTAAACTAAAGCTCTGTGTAGCTGCGTTTCTTTAGTAAAGCGCCCTTGAACGTGTTTATGACGATGATGATGATGATGATGATGTTAATGATGATGATAATAATAATAATAATAACTTGGTCATGCCTAAAAACCAACTTAATCACTAATGATTCCCAGCCGAACGTGTAGGACATAGCTCGATTTGTCAACTAGAGTTTTCCCTTGCCATTCATAAACAACAATTTAAGAGCTCTATCTCTCCGCAAAATAGTCTCTGTGTTTAAATATTGTCATTTAATAATAATTTCATATAAATACAACTAAAATTGCACCGATGCACTTAAAATTCGCTTGCCTGACACGTTAAACTTCCTAACAAATGCTAGCTATCTGCCATCGATACGTATCCCTGAATTAAATGTACAACAGTGACGTAATAATAATGCGGGGTCACTGACGGCGACAAGAATGACATTATAAGCCAGTGGATGACTTTCTACGGGTATTGCAAAATGCTCATTTAGTAACATAGCATATGTTGCACAGAACTATCTGATACATATATTTCTTTAATAAGATAATCTTTGTAGCAAGATTCTGTGCTTGTTGATTTAAATGTGCTCACATAGGAAATCTAAAATCTTATCTGTTTTTCTTGTATTGTATTTCATAATCACTAAAATTATCGAACTTCCTTTAAAAAATAACTTAATTGCCATGGCAAAATAAAAAAAAACTGAGTTATCGATATGAAACAACATATTTCTACCAATACATTCGTTTGGAGATAGTTAAAATCACTGTTAAAAAAAATGTAGCAGTGAGCAAAACGCCCAACTTTATAGTACTGCCTCACTAGAATATCACTCCGTAAAAACGTGATATGATATCCCATCCAGTAACATTATACTGACACCGGGCTGACAATTCCTAGGACTACCGTCTTGAGTGCCAAGTGAGGAAGCTTCTAGTACCATTTTTACGTATTTGATATGACGCGACCGGGCATCGAACCTATAACCGGTTCCGCTGGTGTGTGACTTTCTACGGGTCTTGCAAAATGCTCATTTTTGTAACATAGCATATGTTGCACAAACCTATGTGCAAGGGAACATCTGATACACATTTTTCCTATTCGTCATTAAAAATCGCTGTATTCACAATCAGGTCTTGAATGCTTAAGTACCTCAATGCAGATCAAGAATATAAAAAAAAAAACTTTAAAGCGCTAAACATTTTTGTTCGGATATTTTTTTTTTTTATTTTTGCGCGGCTTAGATTATCCAAGCCTGCTAAAATTCTCGAGTCATATATAACGTCAAAGATCAAGATACTATGATAATAACTAATATCATATTTCATCAACGAAAGAAACTTACTTATTTGATGAATAGATATGTTCTGTAATTTAAGTAATCTTTGTATTGTTCTAAATAGAAAAAATATATGGCACACGATCACCGTTATGTTATATTACAAATACATTTCATACATTGAAACAAGGAAGTAAAAAACTACTTCTTGCCGCTGAAAATCAATCAGCATTTATCCCAGTGATGGTGAAACAATCTATGTAGCAAGATTCTGTGCTTGCTGATTTAAATGTGCCAACACAAGAAATCTAAAATCTTCTCTGTTCCTGTCAGTATTGTATTTCATAATCACTAAAATTATCAAACTTCCTTTAAAATATTTGAAAAAATAAATTAATTGCCATAGCAGAAACTTGCCATGGCAAAATTGCCATAGCAGAAACTTGCCATGGCAAAATTGCCATGGCAGAATATTGCCATGGCAAAATAAAAAAAAACTGAGTTATCGATATGAAACAACATATTTCTACCAATACATTCGTTTGGAAATAGTTAAAATCACTTTTTAAGAAAAATGAAAAAAAAAAAAGCCACGAATTTTCTTGCCATGGCACCGCTTTTGCCATGGCAAATGTAATTTTCTCGTACTGATTTACAAAAAATTAGTAATGATATCATATCAAAACATATTAACTTTAAAATAGGTGGGTTAATGTAACAATTTAAGGCAATTTTCATTTTTGTAAAGCGCGTATAGATATGGGCTGAATTTGCCAAATACCGGCGCGGCAAAAAGAAACCGGCGGCTATTAATAGTAAAAGTAGCTTTAAGCTAAGAAACATTTATATATTTTGATCAGATTATAATTAAAACACTCTGTCTTAGATGAAACGTATTGAGAATTAAAGTATTGCAGGTGAAATCATCTTGAACCTATCGTGATGTAAATTCTACAGGTACCTCATAATGAGAGGTCATTTATCATCAAATAAAGAGTTCTAAAGAAATATAACCATACATTTCCTTACATTTCTTATATCAGCTAAATCTTTCCAATTTCAGGGTAATGTTAAATGCTTGTTCAGATCATATTTACACATGATAAAACGAAGAAGGTGTTCATGGAGTTATTTCTTATTAATGTAAATTAGCGCTTTTACCTGGGGTAAATTTTTTGCTTATATTTTTTTCCCCAATGATGAAAAGATGTCATCCGGCAGATTCTTGATGAATATAACCTAAATGACAGAACACTGCAATAAAACCTTGTATATACCCTACTACAAGGTTCGGTCTCTTTTCTATGTTATTCTACTGGCCTATGTGTAATTTAGGTTGGTACAGTCCTTGTCCTCAGAAACATCAAAAAAAGAATTGAAACTGAAGTGACTGTTGTTGTTACAAGTGCAACAAAGGTTTTTATTGCTGCACCGATAGATAAGTCCAGCAGATCTGAAAGCAAAGGGAGTCAGTCTTCTCATCCCTCCACCCACTAAGATAGTAACCAACACTACAACACTGGCATCCCCCCTGAAGAAGAAAGTAATTATTTTAAGGAAGATGGTATAGATATGAATTAACAAAACAATCTGCAATTGATTAAGCACATTTAAAGCAGTGTCACTTGACCAGCATTTGAAAATCACAGTTTTAAACAAACAATTATTTTGCATCAAAATATTGGTATATTGACAATTCTACATCATACGATACCTTGTAATCATGTAACATTATTTTAATACAGCTAGATCAAGGAAGATCTACACTGGTTGGTGCTAGGGTTCGACCACACAATGGCATGAAGCATTATTCACCACAAAACTGATTGGGCCCTATTAGGAGGCCTTGTTGTTTGTTCCGCAGTTACGAAATGAGGACGAGTCCTTTATACCTTGAACATATTTTTTTTCTCCCAATATTTGAATTTTTCTGTGGAAGAAAATGTTGTTTGCAACAAGAAAAATATTTGTTTTTCATTATTCCAGAATCATGTTAATGCCTCATTGTTTTGATATTTTATTTTCACAGAAGTGTGATGCGCCTGTTGAGGAGATCAACGTACAAGTTGATGCAATCGGATTTGATAAAGATTATGTTGAGCTGTTCCTAAAAACGGAGGACTTTATCATCTGTAATGTCCAAACTTTGAAGGTAGCACTGGCCAGTGATACTGCCAGTGCAGTTGACATTGATGTAGCTGCAGAAACGACAACGTTGTCCGACTGTTTCACTTAATTTAAAGAAAAATGGCAGTCAAGTCCTATCAGAAGTGAAATGAGTTGCTCTAAAAACAAGAAACAACATTGTCTGTTTTAAAGTCACTGTTGCTTGCCATCATTTTTAGGTGATGACACATAATCCTACAAATTACTTTATTGCTTTAAAGAATGTATGTTAACAAAAGAATATGATATTTTAGCTCAACATATACAATTATTTGACTGTCCTGGACAAGTACATAAAGGGTCAGGACAAGTGAAGATTGTCTGCCAAGTGTTCCAAGAAAAATTAGGGGCTGGATATAAACTCTCGTGTGAAATTAAAATGAAGAAACCTGAAGCTAGAACTTATTTCCCGTAAAATCTATTCTTGGTTATTAGCGTCCGAAGTAAACAAAACTGAACGCAAGTAGCTTAAATGGTATTATTCATAATAACTGTTTTTATTTGCCCAATGGGACGTATGATGTTGCACTCCAGGTGTCTGTTTGTCTGTACGTTAGCAATTATGTGTCTGCTCTGTAAATTATGAACCCCATAATGGATTTTAAAGAAACATTACGCAAATGTTCACCACATCGAGAAGACATGCAGAGCTCATGTTTTAGATGTCTACCTTCAAGTTCAAAGTCACATTTAGGGGTCAAAGGTCATATGACTTCTGTAACTAGTGAGCTGTTTGAAGGATCTTGTAGAAACTTTACACAAATGTTCACCACATCAAGACTACATTTAGGGTGCATGTTTTGGAAGACTATGTTCAAGGTCATTTTAAGGCGTCAAAGGTTATATGTCTTTATTACATATCTGCTTTGTAACATTTGTAAGAATTTCAAAGAAAATTTACATTATCAATTACCACATTAAGACGACATGCAGTGCACACGTTTTTGATGGCTCCCTCTATTGTCAAGATCAGGCTTAAGAGTCAAAGATCATATGACTTCTTTGAAACTCCTGAACAACCTGAAGGATTTTGAAGAACTTAACACAAATTCTAACCACTTGCCACAGTTGTAGTGCAATGTTGTTTTTCAGATGACTCGCTTTAAGATCAAAGTCATTTTTTTATAAAGGTCACCACTAATCTTGTTGTGTATATTGCTTCCCATTACAGTACTCTTGTTGTTATTGCATTTTCAAATTGTTGTACACATTATGAAATTTTATGTTCGAAAATATTACTGGCTTGCAACGTAAAGGTAAAGGTTTATAAATCTATTTGATAGTGATGGGTTCTTCTAAAAACAAAAGCGTGCATTTCAAACTTCTGTTAAATGTGATTATGTGAATACAACTACAATTTACAAAGGTCATGAAAGAATTCTAACCGTAAGTGTTCTATGTTGAATATTATACTAATGGTACTGTATTAGAAAAGTTTCAAAGCAAAACAGTGTCAACTTGTAGAGCTTATTTTCACATTACACTTCAGAGGAACTCGCATGTACTATTTGTTTGGTTTTAACATATGAAATTTGTTTTATATTTATTTTAAGTTGCTTATATTGGATTGATCTTTATTAACTTGGTCTGTGGCATCTTTATATCGTCTATCCCCACTTTGTTCATATTGCGACACTTGGACCCTTTTAGGAGCGGCTAGAGCTAAAAAATAATTTTAAAAAGCATTTATTTCTCATGAACCGCTTGATGGATCTTCATAGAACTTGATCTGTAGCATTCTTAAAATACGTTAATATCTTTAAATGACATCTTACCATGCACAGCGTGAGGGGTCTTCATTAAACGTTGTCTGCTTTTGCATCATTGAATGATCTTCTCCCAATTGTTCAATTGGGGTACTTGGCTCCTTTAAAAATACAAATCCGTTTAAACAATTCCTTATGAACTGCTCGATGGATCTTCATCAAACTTTGTCTGTTGCATCATTAAATGGTCCTCTCCGAAATTTGTTCTAATGGGGTTACTTGGGCCATTTAAGGGGCTGCTAGCGCTAACAATAAAAATACCTTTTAAACAACTTCTTACTATGAACTGCTTGATGGACCTTCAAACTTGGTATGTAGCATAATTATATGATCCCCTACAAAGTTTGTTTAAATTGGGCACTTGGCTCCTTTGAGGGGCCGCCAGAGCTAAAAAAAAAGAAATACTTTTAAAAGTTTTTTTTTTTTACTTTTTTTATTTTTTATTATTATTATTTTTTTTTTTTTTGCTTTAGTACTTTGTCACAAGCAAGATCTAATTAGCTTAAAGTTGGCATCAGGTGAGTGATTTAGGCAAACATGGGCCTCTTCTTTCACATAATTTATTTTAGGTCGATTATGAAGGAAGTTCTACAACTATTAATAATTAACGACACCTCATTCCTGATGGAATCCATCGTCAGGAGGGTATGAGAGAAGAAGCCAGTTTCCCTTTTAATGCTGAGCGCCAAGCAAGGGAGGTAGTGGTGCCATTTTCAACGTATTTGGTATGACGCGTGCCGGGGATCGAACTCACGACCTCCCGCTCCCGAATCGGACGCTCTAACACCAGGCTAAAGAGGCGATACAAAAAATAGGCTTTTGATATTTGGTATGTGGCATTGCCTAGTGATCCTCTACCAAATTGTTCAAATTATGCCACTAGGATTAAAGGAGCCCCACACTGGGTGTACCCAGTTTTACATCTTGTATAAATGAATTACGGTTTCAGATGACATCTTGTAGAAGCAAAGTGATGTTCAAAAACTTCAGAAAAACACTGTGAGTTAAGTATTCATCATTAATCCATTGAAATAATCATTAGAATTAAATTATAAATTGCTTGTTTCATAGGCCGAAATATTGTCTATGTAGGTTGTGTTTTAAGAAAGTTTAGGCTGTTAGAAAAACATCACTTTTTACAAAAAAAAAAACATAGACGTTCGGCTTCTGCCCACCCAATCAACGTCTTATCAGGTCTTAAAATAGAAAATGCCAAGGTTTAATGTATAAACACGATTTCTTCTAACAGAATTTGCTGGGAAATTATATAAGGTCGCCGTAATAGATTCACAGACAATTTAATTTTGGATTTATTAGATTCATGTCCAATGGGATAACATTAGTCCTGTTTCAATCTATTGTAAAGAGCTGTTCAGTCATCTGTATTATAATGTTTAGTATTTTAGATAATTGTTTTTAGATACATAGTATAATTCATGCTTTAATTGTTAAACAAGTCTCATTTTGTAGTCTTTAATTTTATTATCTCACCTGTCACATAGTGACAAGTTGAGCTTTTGTGACCGCTCAATGTCAGTCGTCCGTCGTCTGTCGTCCGTCCTGCGTCGCGTGTTGCGTGTCAACAATTTTTGTTTAATTTTCTTCTTCAGAATCACTGGAATGATCCTTGGGTGACCCCCTTCCAAACTTGCCCAAAGAATTTTATCTTATACAATGTACTATGCAGAACTCTGGTTGCCATGGCAATCGAAAAAAAAACTTTGAAAACCTTCTGTCAAAAACTATTTGCTGGGTTTCATTTGGTTTGGGTTTGGTGATCCTGCACCAAAATTGCCTAAACCATTCTGTTTCGGTAAACAAAAACAAAACAAAAACAAAAACATTTCCGCCAGTGAGCGGGGATTTTTTCCCTATATGGCTTAATTGTAAATTTCAAAGTCTTCTTCTTCCAAACCACTGGACAGATCAACACTAAACTTCACAGAAATAATCTTTGGGTCCCCCCTATCACAACTGCCCAAAGAACTGAAATCCATGCAAAACTGGTTGCCATGGCAACGGAAAGGAAAAACGTTAATAAATATTCTTGTCCTAATCCACAGTAGCTAGGGCTTTAATATTTGATATGTGGCATCATCTAATCTAATGGTTCCCTACCAAGTTAGTTCAAATTGTCTCCCTAGGGTTAAATATGACTCTGGGGGTCATATGGTTTACATAGACTTATACAGGAACACTTTGAAATCTTCTTGTCTTAAACCACAGGGCTTATGGCTTTGATATTTTTTATGACATCATCTAGTGGTTCCCTACTGTGATTGTTCAAACCATCTTCCCTAGGGTTAAATATGGCCCGCCCAGGGGGTCAAATCAATTGTTTAAATAGACTTATATAGGAAAAAAAGTCCAAAACCATAGGGCTTTGATATTTGGTATGTAGCATCATCAAATAGTCCTCTACCAAGTTTGTTCAAAATATCCCCCCAGGGTCAGAGATGGCATTGTCCCAGAGGTAACATGGTTAACAGAGACTTACATAGGGAAATACTTTAAAAATCGTCTTGTCCAAAACCGCAGGGACTAGGGCTTTCATATTTGGTATGTGGCATCATTTACCAAGTTTCCAATTCCATTTATCCCCTTAGAGCCAAATAGTGTCCCAACCAGGCCGGAGTCACATGGTTTAAATAGACTTGTATAGGAAATAAAAATAAAAATCTTCTTGTCTCAAACCACAAGACTTAGGCCTTTGATGTATTTATGTAGCATTGCCTTATGATCCTCTACCAAGATTGCTCAAATTATTAGCCTGGTGTGAAAAGAGGCCCTTCCCAGGGGGTCCATAATATTACATATAATTACAAAGAAATACTTTAAGAAATCTTCTTGTATGAAACTGGAAGGTCTAGGCTTTCGATATTTTGTCTGTTGCATTGCCTAGTTGAATTCTAACAAGATTGTTAGGCTAGTGGTCCTCTATACCAAGATTATTCAATTTCACCCCTTTATTGAAAAGAGGCCCAATTTACATAGACTAATATAGGAAAAACATTAAAAAATCTTCATATCTGAAAGTTCAAGGTCTAGACCTTTGATATTTGGTATGTATCATTGCCTAGTTGATTCTAACAAGATTGGCTGAATTGTGCCCCTGGGATGAAAAGAGGCCCTGCCCCGACCTACTTTCTTGTATTGTAAGACACATCCTTGAAATTTCGGTGACATGTACAGTTTTGCAAACTGATCTTAAAACTGACTTTTAGTGCCTATGAATGTGACCTACTGACCTACTTTCTTAATATTTTAGCATCAGTTTTACATTTGATATATAACACATATTACTCAAGTGAGCGATCCAGGGTCATAATAACGCGCTTGTAAGTATGCATTTGTGCTGCATTAGCTATTTTACTCAGACATGTACCAACTTTCGCTCGAATGTTAACTATGATGCATGTGGCAAAGTTATTACATGGGAAGCATTATGGTAGTGGTCAACAAAGTTCATTTCATGTAAAGTTGCATAAGATTAAAGATTCATCTTGTTTTAAACTATACTAAATATACACCTTTATTTGTTTTGTGTCTGTAGTATTTTATAGACAGGATTACTTGAGATATTTGCATATTCTCTGACCTTGGGTCATAAGTCATTGGATCATGGAGAAGCATTCGATTGAAATAGTGTCTAACTGTTTTCTGTTGCATAAAATGTGTCAAGTTAACATGTCCATACAATATATTTGCCAGATTTCTTGATAAAAATGCTGATATCAGTAAGTTATATGTAAAACCATCTTGTTGAAGTTGTATAATGTTCATTCCATTTGATTTCAGTTTTTGATAAAAGAACTACTTTGCGAATATAGTTCATTTATACTTATTTTGCTAAGAAATGATTAATGTTTATAACACAGAAAATGCAGAATTTTAAGCGTACTAATCAGTTGTCTTTTAATTTTTAAACTCGCAAAATAAATGTAATAATATTATTGCTAACAAATTACACAATGATGGTTATGTTATAAAAGTTATCATTTGTGTAATGTAACAATTGATGAACTTTCTGCGTATTAGCAAGTTTTGTATAGTATTTTGTTAATTGTTATATATTCTACCTTATTCTTTGCAAACATTCAGTTCAGCTGTCCGAGCAGGCTGACATCAAAAAAGAGCAATAAACAAAAGGAAACAACACAAAGATGTTAACTAACACAAGTATTAATGTCAGCCCTAATTGCTAGTGATGAAAGTTTCTGCCTTAAAGTCTGCCTTAGAGTATATCAAAATCAGCATGCATATCCTTGCAGTCCGATTTGACTTACTGTTCACCATCTGAAAAATGAATGGTACTGTCTCAGTTTACATTTTCAGCAGTCCATTTTAGCAAGGTAAAAGCTTGGCACATTACTCTGCTAAGTCCATCAGTCGCAAAACAGAGGACGCGTTTCTTTAGCTCCCCTGACCGGAGGGCTCAAGATGAATCATTGTGATCATGTGGTGTCTGCCTTTCCGTCCGACCATGTGTAAAGTCCAAAGGCTAGTAGCTATCAACATAATAGGGCAATAGACCTTGTGACTGTACTGAGCTCACCTCATCTGTCTTTTTGCACCTCAACACCTTATTATAGTATGTTAGACATTGAGCGTATGCTTTTGTCTGGAGCCTATACTGTCACTGTCAACTTCCAGGTACAATCGCCACATCAGTACTTTCAGTGCTTTTATTACTTTAAGGTAATATATTCTTGCTTCTGGGAAAGAATTCGTATAGTTGAGCATTGGCTGTCTTACGGACAGCTCTTTGTGACAGGAAAGGCCGTACCGGCGACAGTAACCATCAGAACAAATCAACACCCTTTACAATATTTGCAAATTTATTTACATAGATGATTATTAACAATGCATAGATGATATGAAAAAAAACAACTGATTATAAGATAGAAAAAAAAATCAAAGTTCAGTATCTCCGGATACAAAAGATCTTACAGTTCCATTCTAAAGTGACGTGTCACAGTTCTTTAATTTAATTGCGAACTTTAAGTAGCACAAACAATATCAAAACGTATCTTGAAATAGAGTCCCTTTAAACCGTGAATACGTTGATTCCGTATTGGCTCCCTATGGTGGTAGGTGATTGCATCCCTGAGCTGACTTCAGAGGATAACAAAAATCATCGTCTTTGCGGTTTACGGCACAACCATGGGACGTAAGCTCTGCGCTGGGAATATCACATCCAGGCGAGTGAAGACAAGTGAACCTCGGGCATTGTACTTCCGGGTTATGACATCACCAGGAAAATCGTCTGGCGGAAGAAGCTATAATATATAACATATGGTAAGCACCATAGCAAAACAAATAAGTCAGGGCATATAACTGCTCCTTTGGGTACACCATACCTCCGTAGGCTCCCATAAATAATACGTGCTACTTATACAAAATATATGTGCTACTAAGTTCAGACGTCACGTGATTAAAATACGTCACTAATTACTTCCATTATTACAAAAATTACTTACTTAAAAGACTAAAGTTAAAGTATGAAATGATATGAAAAGTATATGATGAAAAATATAGTAATGGAAATGATAAACTGCAGCCATTATTTACAACTACAAATTAACAAAATTCAATTTAAATCAAACGTTATACAATAATTTGTATCAATATAATGTCTAATGTCATACAACAAACGGACACTGTATGTATATGCAATATAGACTGGCACACAATTTCATATTACAATAATATATACATGGTACTAGACTTGCCATATAGATTTATACATAACAATACAATGCAGTAATGGCGTTCCATAATTAACAAAAATGTTTGACATAAGTTTTTGAAACAGTGCTTTACAATTATCATGTTACAAATTTCAGTACAAATCTAACATCTTATATAAACGAAACATTTTAGACTCCTCTTTCGAAATAATGTACAGAAGTCTGAAAAAATTAATAAATTATCCTGACATACCGAAACTAGCCAAAATCAAGTGCCGAAAAGTAAATGTTACAGAATTCTGTAGAATGAACAAAAATTTACCAAATAAAAATCGTAATGCAAAAATCTAACAAAAATCTAACAAATAAATTTCTTACCTCGATCGAGCATAAATTTCTAGCAAGACAATAATTCAGACATAGATTCGTCTATAATGTCGGAAGGTGGTGTGCGCAAGGCATATTTAGTCCAGTCTATAGTAAGGGTAATGTCCCGCCAAATACTAAATTTCATGGGATTCACGGCCTATGCGTGAACTCTTACTATTTCTATTTCCACGGGATTCACGATATAGCCGGGAAATCTGACTACTTTGGCGCGGATTGAAATTGACAATTTGAGGCCCATTATAGTGGTTTTGGGGATAAAAACATAAATTACTGAAGTTTATAAAATATCAACTTTCTTATTACTGAACCGAATTTAATGAAATTTACATGGAAATTTAAGTTATGAAATACAGAAAAACATGAGAGGTATTTTATGCGTGAAATTTGACATTTACCTCAATAACTAAAAAATTTACAAAAAGATGATGCAATACCTGCATTTACACTACAGATACAATAAGGCCCGTATGTCAATTTGTGACACTCTTGTTATATTGGATCATCACTTCCTATGATAAAAGTTCAATTTTGGTACCCGATTTCTATATGAACAGTACAAAGCAGGGATCAATTCACGGGGAAATGTTCCATAAAATTGAAGTTGATCGATTTATAATAGTAATTGATTTCCAATTTTCTTTTTTTACTTGCTTTCTGAGGACGGTAACCTGGTCTTTAGGAACGGATTTGAAACATATATTCAAGTTGTAGACATGTCTTGAATCCTTCCATACTGTAGCTACCATCTTTCCATCTTTGGTTTGACGTATCATATGCTGTTCAATGTCCGGATCATCTTTCTTTCAGACTTATTTCTGTTGTTTAAAATCATAGGGACCTATATTAAAAGACCCACAAAGATGGTTTGATATGGCAAGGAACGCCTGCACCAAATGGATTGATTTGCAGAATGTGTCTAGAAACACTGTATGATTTCGTCGATACGCTGGCTCAACCAGATGTTCAACAACCTTCATCGTTAGTCCTACTTCTTTTTTTCCTATAATATTGACTTGAAAATTCCAAAGGTTCCTAGAAACGGCGTCTGCTAACACGAATTATTTAAAGCTACCATTAACTGTATGTTTACTCTGCAAATAAATACCATAGTAGCCGTTTGAAGAAAGGATCAATTTCAATGCAGTACCATAGTGCAGTTTTACTCATCCCATTACTGATGAATTTATGACTTTTTTGAGAAACTTGAATTTTAAGACAGTGCCATAGTGTAGTTATATACATTATATGAAAATAAGTGCTCTTCCACAGTGCTGAGAAAGTTGCCCTGCAAAAGGATTACACTAGTACTCAATATTTACTCTAGGCATCATTTATTTCCCCAAATTCTACAGTAGTTTAATACAGGACATGCAAAACTTTAAATAGTAAATGCATAGCATGTTAATACATATTCACAAACAGTGATGCAGTGACAGTTTAAATATGTGAATTTTAATAAACAACATTTACTAGTACACGTCGATTTGTGGGAATATGGGCCACCGTGAGAAAAATATTGAGAAATATAGAGACCTATACCACATTGTAGATTGAAGTGAGTTATCGTAATTTCCCATGTATCTCTTTCCAGACACGCGACTGGAAAAAGTTATGACGTCATAAATATGGCGGCTAAAGAAAAAATAAGAAATGCAGAAAATGTACGACTGCTGATTAATTACAGGTGACAACGTCTTTGAAAACTATGTTATGATTGTAAAACTGATATATTTAGTGAAGGTAATGTTTATTCTAGCAGATAATACACTTTAATGAAAAATAAGATGGAATTAATTATGCTTAAAATGAAAAATATCCATAAATATCATATATGACGAAAATGACTAAAGAACGATGTTAAGTGAGCAAATTTCTGTTAAATGGCACAGTATGCTCGATTAAAAATAGAAATAGTCTAATACTCTATCATTCCATAGTCAAATAACATAATTATATATATCTATATACCCTTGTTATCTGTATGAGTGTGTCAGATCGACTTAACGCCTCGACAATGTGGTCAGAACGCAAAATCAATAGGAAAAAAACATCTGTTACATAATGCAATCTTTAGAATGTTGTTTCTAATGATATAACAGCTTTAAAACGTAAAGTATTTTACAGTGCAGATTCTTCTATTAAAATTGATAAATCCAATTAATACCTACTTCCCCGTAAACCTGAGTTAAAGAAATCTACGAAAGGAATAATTAGAAGATTTATCTATGTACGTTTTAGTCCAGCATACTAGGTGGTCTATGATGTCATCGTCGTTTAACGCCTACAGTATATTTACGTTTGTTTTACTTAAGGAAATTTATAGTACTTAAACCTACACATTAAGTCCTTCTAATGAACAGGATTTGGCCACTAACCACATCCCTGAAGTTTGTATTTTCATAGCTCGCATAGATGATCAGCAAGATTATGATGGATTCCTTAATTGCATATACAATCACATTAAGCTCGTTTCATAGATAATTTAACCCTTTTACATGTACCAATACCAATTTGTTTTATCGTATAACTTCATGCCTATTTGATACTTTACCCCGCGTGAAACGATATTGCGACAAAGTATATGCAAAGTCTAAAAACATTCCTAGAATAACGAAAATCCAACAATTAAAAGGTGTGCTGTTAATTGTTTCATATGATTTCTTTACTCTTTATACCTATTTACCTAATAATCTAATGAATGACAAAGGAACTGCTTAAATAAAACGTATTTTATGCATTTAATTTCAGTTAAGCCTTTTCTCTTCTCTTCTTTATATTGCTATTTGTTCATGAGACCATGTGAAGCAGTTTGTCAAACCCTTTTTCCTTATTGAACAACATTGATGTCCGGTTACGGAATGCATTTTTTCGAGATGTAATAAGTTATCCGTGAGAACTATTTCTGTCTAACTTGTCGCAGATATTTTTCTTATGATTTAGAAAACGTTATACTCAGTCACCTGTGATTACTATATCAACAATAATTCACGCATTCTTGATGCTGTTTTTAAACAAATACGGGCAATCAGTTGTTGCTCGAATAATTGACATCTTTATGCCACGGAGGTACAGTTATTAAATGTAGGCTACAATACTGCATCGCTTGGGATTGACCAACATGCATCTCCATATTTGTAATTGGTTTAAGTACACTGATTTACCCAAGCTTTTATTCTATTTAGATGGGTGGGGGATGTTCCCCATACACTTTTTTCAAACATATCGAACCAGGTAGGTATCTGTTACTAGATACGTGGTTTGTCTCACAATAGCTGTAGGCCATGTTGTCTGTCAGTTATATGCGACGTTTAATAAATACCTATTCCTTTACCTTTATATATCGCCATATCTTTGCAAGAACTTTCTTTCAAGAATTCAATGAACGTTATCAATATGTCCTTTTGCAGAAATACCGCTATTATCAACTGCGAAAATATTCTACTTAATTTCAGTATCGTAATTTAGTGTGTGTGATTTTTTTACGTTTAATAGCAATTTAAACACTTCTGTTACTAAGTGTATCAAAACGATAGTTATTTATCAAATTCAATGGAAATTTTCCCAAATGTATTTGGTAAAATGATGAAATGTTTTATATTATACGGTTTTGACCCACTTATTTCGAGATGTATTGCATATTTGGTGTTCAGTCCTTTGTCAGCTGGATGCTAGATTTTCCTATTTTATCGTGTGTAACGAAAGCGGTGGACGACGACATGATGATTCTTAAAGTCCAAAAATACCGAGCTGCTTTGATATGCTTTTGCTTTCCTGAATCGTCGGGATCCTTAATACTATTCTGCTATTGTTCTGCTTTCTGTAACGGCATGGAGAACATGGGCAAATGGTTTGTAAAAAGCTTCAAGAAGATCCCTTGAACGTATAGAACTCATCTAATCAAAATGATAGAAGACTCGGTTGACTAAGTTTATTAATGAGAGATTTAGAAAAGTGAAATACCCTCACGCCCTTAAGCACCAGTTTTAGCGGAATTCTATTGTGATAATATTAAATGAACTCCATAAAACTAGAGGACCAGAGGTTTTTAATATAGATATTTACCCAATCATTTTTGTTTTTCAAATAACGTGCCTTTAGTTTCCCTTTAGTGAATAAGACATCCAGCAGACGACGGCTTACTTTAATATATACTGTTCTATCAAATTGGAATATGGTGGGGATATAGAGTGAGCATTGATGCCAAAATACTGTTAAATTTGAAGAACACCAGCGTTGTTTTACAACTGACCATTCCAAGGCATTGCCGCACTACGTTCTTTCCCTTTATTTTACGTTTTGAGCTTTCTGTCTATATGCTTTACTTTGTTCATGTATTTATCATGTTTTAAACTATACATGCGTTGCTACAGGGTTACGGTTTAAAGAGGCGTCGCAGAGTATATCACATATCGGATCTTTTGAGAAATACTTTCAGTTGCAGAAAAGGAATGATGAAAAAAGACAATGAAATGACTACCCCATTCCCCTGATGCCCTTTCTGCTGCAATGAGCTGAACGTAATTGCGGAAAGCCCATATTATACTCAGAACATTTTAAATGCAGGAGTAATGAATAATACTATTTGTAGATAGCTTTGTTATCGCGGGGCTGAAGACGGATTAAGTAGAACACTTTCAGTGTTGATATCAAGCCTTAATGAATATGATTAACCAGGAATTCAGAATAATTAAGAAGACTATCATGAATTTAACACTTGCATTAATTAAAAAAATCTGTTAAACTTCTACTGGCATAATCGTCTTGATCATGCTTAAATCTAATCAATTAGAACTTGCAAAAAATGCATGTAATTTGCACATAATCTTATAATAAGAGCATAGACAACTATTTGTGCCGACTGCATTTCAAATTCCTCTCCTTTTAGGTACTTATTAAAAGCAGATATTGGTAACATATATTCCCTTATTGTATGTTATATTTCTTGTAACTTTCGGAAGTTGACTTATTTCAAATTTAACACCATACGAATAGTCGAAAGTAGTTAATATCAAGAGGTAGAAGCAACATGTAAAAATGCATTGTAAATTAAGTGGGTGGGGTACAAATTAAACAGTTAAAATAAATTGAATATATTGTTTCCTGAGAAAGTGTAAATATAGATATTTGAAATGTCCCATTGGCTTATTTAATGACATGATATTCGATATTTTAAGCAATTTTAGTGATTTTTTCAGAAATTATTCAGCAGTATTAATTTTGTAATCGGCCGCCATATTGATGACGTCATTTCCGGATCCATTCGCGGTCCTCAGGAGAGATACATACATATTGCTTTTGTCTTAGACCAAGGAATAATTTGGTATATGTGGCTATATTTCTCAACTACTTTCGAGCGGGATTACAAATGGCCGTGGACTATACTGTTTGTTTAATCTGCATATAAATACCATAGTAGACTATTGCAAGAATAAAGAAGGTATAAATTGTGCCACATACAATGGACATAACTATCAATGTGTAGCAACCGTTTTACATATTAATATTACCGCAGCGTAAAAATGTAATATATTTCTGGTAATTCCTTTCATTTTCAATTGCGAGAAAATAAGATTTTTACCCGAATACTGCATTATGAAGTTTGGAAATGTGCACACCCATTGTTTCCTGTATGTATTTGTCGTCTCCGGTAGCCCGCCTGCAAAACAGAAGCGGTAATGAAGAAACCCTAAAATAAAGTCTCCATTTGGCGGCTCAGTAGTGCGTCGTGTACGATAGCCGTAGTCAAAAGGTTATCTAAACTGTGCTCTCAAATCAAGAAAATATAATCTAAAAATCTAAATCTTATGAGATGTTTATATTGACAAGTATGTAAAAAGTCTAATTCAAGCTTGCCAATGAAAATTGAACTATAGCTTGGAGCTATTTTTGTATCCATACTAGTATTCATAGCAGAAAGTTTTCTCAATGAAACTGAAAATGATTTTTTGATAAAACAAAATTGATCAAGTCATAAGTATATTCCATTGAAAGCTTGCTCTTGGTATTACTATTCTTCTGCAAGAAAAATTTACATGCGTCAATATCATCTGCATGATGGATATTGCTATAAATTGAAGTAACATCAAGCGTTACTTGAAAAGCATTGTCTTTTAACTCAGGGACTGCTTTGTGTTGAATAAAGTCTGCAGAGTCCATAATGTAAGAAGGTAAACTCTTCATGTGAAATTTCAAAATATGCAGAAGTATTTTCAGTTATTGAGCTACAATTTAATACAATTGGTCCGCCTAGAAAGCCTAATGGTAATTCGTTATTATGTTCTTTGTGAACTTTGGGAAGAACATAAAATTGTGGAGTTATCATAGTGTCATCTTCTTTTAATAGTTCTTCATCATTCCAATCTATTGAATTCTAAGTATTCATAATTTCTTTCTGCAAGTTTTGTACAGTCTAGCGTATTGTAGTACATTGTTCATCGGCTTTATAGTAAGTTCGGATCATGATAAGAATAGTAGAGCTTTTCTTTTACCTTTTTAGAATTTTTCTAATAACAATGTTATTTTATCATCCTGTGCTAATGATTTCAGTGCAATTTGTTCATCTTGCAAAATATTTGAATGAACATGATACTTTTAATTAGTTTTTTTAAAAATTCATGTGTATTCACATAAATGTAACAATCTAATGATGTATTATGTCTTGTTTGTGGAGTAAATACTGATTCTTTATATGTCCTATTTAGAGCTATTATTTTCAAAAGATGTGAAATCAACACTATCATCACCATCATTAGGTGTAGGGGCACAGAAGTCTTAGCCTTTTACTAAATTCAAAAATATTTTTTAAGTTTATTTTCAACATGTGGTTTTGATTTTTAAAAAAATCAAGCCGGTATTCTGTATTTGTTAATGAACGGCTAGACAGATTTGCAATCGTTTTTGTTCCGTGTTAATTTTCCTTCTACATTTTTTGTTTGTTTTCTGCATAGCCTTCTGTACTGGATTCTTTCGATTCTTATGTTTCCTTTACGTTTTGCGGAATTTTCAACAATTCTTTCTTTTATGCCTGTTCGAAGAGTTTCCTTTCGTTTGTTTGTTGTTGTTGCTATTTACTCCACTCCCCCCCCCCCCCCCCCGCCCCAACACCCACGCCGCCGTCACTGGCGTATGTTTATCTCTGATCGCTGCCAGGGGCTGACGAGTTTTGTTTGCTGTTGCGTTGAATTAAGCTTCCGTCACGTAAGATTGTAGACCCGATATAAGTGTATGAATGGATATGTTTATGACAGACGTGTATATCATATTCTAAGATAACTTTATTTTATGCTAACTGATGAAATACTGTGTTTTATCAGTGAGATATAATCCATATCACCCACTGCATATCACTCACTGCTTTGTCGACCACCTCGTACAATGATTTTTAATTATTTCCTAAATTTATAGTAAGATTGAAGATTTGTTTTTATAGTGTAATTCTCTATTCAAAGTATTTTACTTATTATAATAATGTGAATTTCACATCGTTATGCAGATAGAAGTAAAATAAAATGGAACTTCATGTCGCGTGCGACTTTTACGTCACAACACGTCTGACATATGTATTCCATATTCACTCACTAAATAAACGGATATCGTCTATATATTAGATTATAAGATTCTTTCAATGGTTGTAGGTGCAGGTGGGGATTTCCGGCCTCGAGGGTAACTGTTCAGGCCGTAACGAGCCTCCTGCCGGGTATCCACGTAAACAGTTACCCGAAAGACGGATATTCCCACCTGCACCTACAACCAGTGACAGAATCCTTTTCTTGCATAATATATTCAGGAAATAAAAAATAGAAATAAAATCAATCGAACGGCTTTCTTTTTAGAACTATTTCTTCTAGCAGCATATTTAAAAAAAAACGCGGGAAACAAATGTCCGTAAACAGGAAAGACGTCATGACTTATCAAATACAAATAACAATGTTTAGTTCCGGTTTTGTTTTATCAGTTGCAACGTAACGTTATGAATTTTTGATACATAACTCTTACTAAGATTTCCTTTAGGCTTGATTTCTAATGGTTTCCTGATTTATGTACGTAGAGGGCTCACTGCAAGCCTAGCGGTTGCTGTATGCTACTCAACTGCAGGATAAGTTGCCTGATATTACCTTGTATTCATAGTAACATGCAAGACCTAAAATTTCTATAACTTTAAGTCGGATATTATATGTTTTATAAAAAAAACACTATTTTTTCAGTTTTACAGAAATGCTTAAACAGTGAGAAAATTCCCTATAAAAATTAAAACAGTTTGGTGACCTGTACATATTCTTGTTTGTCTTAGAAGCTAATGTTCTTCAAGTATGAAATATTTCTGAAAGTAAAAAAATAATCGCTCTTACATCCTAAAATAACGCGTTACAGTATTATAAGCAGAAATCGGACGCGCACACTAGTAAAAATATCAGCTACGCATACGTCTACAGATAACAACGAAATCGAAATACATTGAAAAGTATTGAATATCCGTATTTTACTTTTTGACATACCAGCGGACACCTTATTGGTGGTCATACAATTATTCAATTACATTTAAATTATTTAAATTACTCTGATTTTTATCTTTGTTTGTTAAATAGTTATTGAATGTTCAGTATCAGTTCAAACTGAAATAAATCGGAACTGTCAATGAAAATGCAAATTTTGTATAAAATAAATTTATGTGGTTTTAGATTAGACTTATACGTAACAAACGAATGTTATTGAAAATAATCATTATGATGCTTCTAAAACCTCCACTTAGAAGGAAACATATTCTGGTACAGGCAATAGTTTGTTGTTTGATGTTATACACGATATCGTTTTAACAAAATGCGTTTGAAACATAAAATGAATCCACGCAAAATAACGAAATACCGAACTTCAGATGGATATTATTCTTGCTAATTACGTTAAAATTTTCCAGGGTCATTTAAGTCATTGCGTTAGATATGAAAATGCATCGATAACTGTTTTAGTGCGCGCACGCCCATTTATTTGATTTTATTGTCTTGAATTCTATCTTTTTATTATCGATAGAATTTACACAGCAACATACCCCCATGAAGGAAGCTTATTTTCTATAAGGCACATCACGCACTTAAATTGCAAAGTTATTGGAGAGATATATTAATGAACTTGAGCTATTTTTGTTTGAAAACAAATAATAGATTAATGAACTGTCAAACATTATGAGGAATTATGTTTTACTTGCTTTTCCATACCCAATTAATTGTTTAGCTATCCAGATCCAAACTTGACTTAGAGTTCTCATAGACAGGCATTCATTCTGACAAAGTTTTATAAATATTTATAAGTAGAAAATGTAGAAAACTAGAATCTTAATAAGGATTTGACCAACTTACCTAGTTTAAGATCTTAAAAACTCAGTTTTGAACATGATCTGTATTTCACATTCTAGCATGAAGTATGGAAATTCCACGAAAATCTTTGCGTCAAGCTGACAGGTTCTGTTAAAAAAAGTGTTGGGGAGTGGAGGTTATGTTCTATTTTACATATTTTTCTACTATACATCCAATTATGCCAGACGGAAGTACAGATATAACGAAGGTATTTTGTTACGGTTGCTCTGGTAAAGGCTCATATACAAAACACCCAACCAAATTCTGAAAACTGCGTCAAAGAGTCGACTCTTTGGCACAGTGGTTTGAGCATTAGCCTTCCATCCGTGTGACCCGGGTCGAATATCAGCAGAGGCAGTTGGGATTCATCATAAAAATCTCTCCACTTTCATTTCTGTTATGCTTTGAAATTCGTAAAACTTTCGACATATTAATATGTTTTCCGCACTATTTTTATAAAGGCTACCTAAACACAAAGCTTTCTGACCTGACAATATGTGCATCCTAACTAAAGATATTGAGCATAAACCGTTTTTCTATTTTAGTAATACAAATTAGTTCTAAATATAAGCTTGCTATACATTAAGTCAATCTTGGCAACAGTTAGTCAATCCTAACTAAAGTTATAAACTGGACACCATATTTCTTGATAATCACAGTGAAAAAAATTCATTTTGATATGTAAATATGACTTTGAACTTGACCCAATGCCACTGTAATGACTTTTTATTACAACAACAACAACAAAGGCGCTCAATGACTTTTGAAACGCAACCCATCTTGTCCAAAGCAAAAACAGACCTCTTCAGCTACAGAGGAATTTTCAAACTGGATTAATTAAGTTATCTCATTCCAAACTAGAGCTTCTAGTTACAGTGACCCATACGTTTGTTTGGTAACAGCAGGTCAATCTGTCCTTAATTTATAAACTGGAAACCGCATTTTTGATACTCACAGTGAAAAGCATATATTGTTTAGAAAATTGGACATTCACCATGATCAAATGGCATTAATCATGACTTTTTATTACCAAAAGAGAAAACAGGCACCCAGTAGTATTTAAAACGCTACCCATCTGTCCCACAACACAAAAAAAAATCTATTCAGCCCAAAGCTCTAGACCGCTGGGTCAAAGCAGAACTTTCAAACTCCGCAAATTAATTAATATATATAATTCCAAACTAGAGGAAACATTTTTTTCTACTTTTAGTTATACTAACCCGAGTGACCCCAAATGCATTTCCAACCTGTGTGTTTTAATAAAGCTACATACAATCGTCTACATACCAAGTTCAATGACAATAGGTGTACCTTAACTACTTTGTTAAAACTTTATAGAGGCCACTTGTTCAATATGGTGATAATTTTTTTTTTTTCTGAATATATATATGTCTGTATGAAATCTTAGTCAAGCTGAAAGTGGGGTAAAACAGCTACTACAAAACACCAGGTCTAGTCATTGAAAACATTTAATAATGATCTGCCTGATTGACTAAATATTAAGCCAAAATGATTGTCTCTGCGAAATCTAGACCAAATTTGATATAAGGTTTATCATCTATTTAGACAGCTGTTCTATCCATTATTGACAAAACTTTAGAGCCTAATGGAACTTTTATAAACAATGCAGGGCTCAGTCGCACTGTAAAGCATAAATGAGTGTTCAATGGCAACGATAGGAAGGATCTTGGTTTCATTTCTGTCTTCTTTTCATATAAAGTACAAAAAATGCTGAATTAGATTTTTTTCTCTTTTAAAAAATCAAAACTTGATTTTAGCTTTGTCATAGTTATAACAAAGACGTGGAGTACAAAATTATATAATTACAACAGTATTTAATGGGTAGGGAGTCAGGGGTATTTCGCTTGATATTTTATTAAAGGGAAGTAAAGAAGAACTCAAATCATGCTTAATTCTTTAATTGTTATCATCTGTGTGTTTATATAACCAGAAATAATTATTTACTGCATTATCTATCATTAAGATGTTAAGAATAATTTCAACATAATGAATGTTATTCTCTTCTTTTTTGTTATTAAAATATAACGGTAACTGAAACAAACCTGTAAGAATTATGCACGTACAGTTCTAAATAGAATGTAAGGAGATTGTTTGTTTGTTTTTGTTTTTTTTTTATTTTCAAGAGCGTCCTGGCCACGGGTGAAAATTTAAAACCAAAGTCACTGTCAGATATTAAATGCCACATACATAACGATGACTTACTGAGATACGTTTGGCTTGGACTGTTTAAAACAATCATAGGGTTTCGATATACCCAGCATAAACGTAGTAAAAGGTATAAAAACCTACAAAAAACACACTGAAACTTTGTAGAAACGCAGTTAACAAGTACAACAACGTTATAAGACAAACTAGACGTATTTCTACGTATTTTCCAAGTTTTGATTAGATTTTACTAAGCCTTGCAATGTTTTTCTACGTTTTACAAGGTCTTAGTAGGTATTGCTTCGTGGCATTTTGTATAAGTACGTATTACTTAGTATCTGTACTTTCTCACTTTTTCGTTCTTTGGTAATGCGAAATGATTGAACTGTCATTAAAACGTAGCGGACCAAGTAAATCGACTTTATCCGAAGTGGGAGCGTGTCTACAAGTCGATTTGATATCCGGACTGTTGCAAAAGAGACCAAATAATACGTAGTGAAACTAAAACCCTAGGTAAAAACTGGGCAGATATCTGGCAAATCGCAGTGTCACAAACTGATATACGGGCCTTATTGTATCTGCAGTGTAAATGCAGGTATTGCATCATCTTTTCGTAAATTTTTGTGTTATTGAGGTAAATGTCAGATTTCATGCATAAAATACCTCTAATGTTTTTTGTATTTCGATGTAAATGTTATTAAATTCGGTTCAGTAATAAGAAAGTTGATATTTTATAAACTTCAGTAATTTATGTTTTTATCCCCAAAACCACTATAACGGGCCTCAAATTGTCAATTGCAATCCGCGCCAAAGTAGTCAGATTTCCCGGCTATATCGTGAATCCCGTGAAAATAAAAATAGTCAGAGCACACGAATTAGCCGTGAGTCTCATGAAATTTAGTATTTGGCGGGACATTACCCTACAAATAGACTGGACTAGATATGCCTAGCGCACACCACATTCCGACATTAGACGAATCTATTTCAGACTAATTTTTCTTGCTAGAAATTTATGCTCGATCGAGGTAAGAAATTTATTTGATAGATTTTTGTATGTTTTTTGCATTAAGCTTTTTATTTGGTTAGTTTTTGTGCATTCTACATAATTCTGTAACATTTACTTTTCGGCATATGATTTTGGCTAGTTTCGGTATGTCAGGACAATTTATTAAATTTTTCAGACTTTTTTAAATTATTTCGAAAGAGGAGTCTAAAATGTTTCGTTTATGTAAGATATATGATTTGTACTGAAATTTGTAACATGATAATTATTATTATTGTAAAGTACTCTGTTTCAAAAACTTATATCAAACATTTCGTTGTTATGGAACGCCGATATTGTATTGCACTGTAATGTATAAATCTATGTGGCAAGTCTAGTACCATGTATGTAATATATTATTGTAATATGAAATTGTGTGCCAGTCTATAGCATATACATGCAATGTCCGTTTTGTTGTATGGCATTAGACATTATATTGATACAAACTATGGTATAACGTGTGAATTGCATTTAATTTTGTTAATCTGTAGTTGTAAAATAATAGCTGCAGTTTATCATTTCCGTATCTATAATGTTTCATCATAAACTTTTCATATCTTTTTCATACTTCAATTTTAGACATTTTTTTAAGTAATTAATTGTTGTAATAATGGAAGTAATAAGTGATGTATTTTAATCACGTGACGTCTGAACTTAGTAGCACATATATTTTGTATAAGTAGCACGTAGTATTGATGGGAGCCTACGGAGGTACGGTGTACCCACAGGAGCAGTTTTATGCCCTGACTGTTTTGTTTTACTATGGTGCTTACCATATGTTATATATTTTAGCTTCTTCCGCCAGACGATTTTACCTGGTGATGTCATAACCCGGAAGTACAATGCCCGAGGTTCACTTGTCTTCACTCGCCTTGATGTGATTTTCCCAGCGCAGAGCTTTCGTCCCATGGTTGTGCCGTGAACCGCAAAGACGCTGATTTTTGTTATCCTCTGAAGTCAGCTCAGGGATGCAATCACCTCTATCATAGGGAGCCAAAACGGAGTCAACGTATTCACGATTTAAGGGGACTTTTTCTGAAGATATGTTACATTTTTTTGTGCTACTTAAAGTTCGAGATAAACTGAAACATCTGTGCCACGTCACGTTGCAAAGAAACTGTCAGTGATAGAACTTTGTATCTAGAGATACTGAACTCTGATATTTTTTTCTTTCTTATAATCAGTTTTTTCTACTTATCATTTATTCATTGTTAATAATCATTTTATGTAAATAAATTTGTAAATATTGTAAAGGGTGTTGATTTGTTCTGATAGTTATTGTCGCCGGTACGTCCATCCTTGTCACACGCAGGAATGGGAAAAGTAGCCATACTTAGCCCTCAATATCTTACAGTAAGACAGTAGATATAAATACATGTATAGTTTTAAAGGATGAAGAATATTTTGATCTTACATGCAAAAACACAAATGGCCGTTCTATTTCATGTTTAACTAAAGTTTACACATTTTATAATTTCTTACCATCGACAAATTGTCATTTAAGCTATATTCCACTATAGTATTCTAATAAGTCATTGAAAATATATAATAAGTCTTTTTCTTGTAATTTCACTTCTTTGTTGTTGATTCAGAAACATATTCATGTAATACGAGAGATATGTACTGTAACACGTTGGAGAAAGGACGGGATATGATAAGGACCAAAAATGGCCCCCACTAAATATGCATTTAAAACAACACCATTCCATTGGTAATTAACTATATTTTTCAAAATCCACTAAGATATAATGACCAGACGTCGGTAATGAACCAAACATAATTGATTATTACACCTATCTAAGACTTACGCTGAAAAGATATTTGATCATTTAGAATGGGGGTATAGAAAACTATTTTGCAATCTATTTTATTTTATATTGCTGAACCCTATGAATTGTATGTCGTCACAATACATAGTGATCCAACTTCTTGAAAAGAATTTTTATTTTGTATTCTAAGACAGAATGATCGTGCAAAAACAAGGGAGATAACTCTTTCATGTAAGGACGACCGATATCTCTTTTAAGAAATAAGATTTTTTTAAATTTTATACATCTACATAGGCGTATTCTCTACTAATTATGTCTGTTTCGTTTTATTTCGTATCAAGAAAATTTCTAAAGCTAAAATCCAAAACTTTGATTTCATATGCGTTACCATAGCAACATAGAAACAGTTTTGCATTTTTTTATTTATAGCAATTTAGCGAGTTATTTCACATACTTGATGAAATATTAACTTTTAAAAACATTTTTGCTTCTATATCTCCTTACATATTTAGTGTTGTTTTTTTGTTTCGTATACGGAATGTTCTTCTTGTGTGACATTCGTATAAAACAAAACCTTCGTCGAATAAATCAGGAGGCAGGACTTTGTCTTACAAGTTTACATTTTTCATATTTTCGGTGATTTTTTTATTTAAATATGTAATGAAGTATTTTCATCAAGTAAGTTGAAAAAACGACAGTGTTCATTTTACTTGAATAGATAATATACGAGTTAAATATTATTAAATCCTTACCACATAATTAAAACACGTATCCGTAGAAAAGTCGCCAGAAACGAGTTAGATCGGTATTACAACTATGGAAGCATATCTATGTAGTTTATTCAGATTAATTTCTTGGATTAAATCAAAAACGTTTCCTTTGACACGAAACTATAATGTCGATATGAGAAGCATGAAATATACATTAGCGTATGTAAGATCATTATGAAGGAGTGACATGAAAGGCACGTGCAGTTTCCCGCCAAAATGCCCTTATATATGTAACGTAAAATGCTTACGATTTCCTGCAAAAGATTTTGGATTATAGATGAAAGAAAATTATTTGATTTAGTCCATTTTGTTATATTCAAATTACAATTGTTGCATTTATATTATATATTGCGTTTATATTAAAATCAGTTTACAAGACGACCTGGGATATACCCAAGTAGTAACATTTGTATGCACGCATGAAGACATTTGATTTTATTCTAATGGTATTGAACACTGAATTCATTAGAGCGGTAGGTATAAATTGTTTACAAAATAACAATAGGTCATGGTTGCACAGTGAGAAGCAGATGACCCGGCTTTCCTCTGGATTACCGCTTTTCCTTTCCTCGAATAGAAAGACAGATTCGAGACGAAACGGCTGCAGCGATAAAGAACCGGCATAGTTGCTTAGTACGCACGTGTTAGTCTAAGAAACATCTGCGCACGTGCCCACGTATAAGCTAATAAGTGATGTTTATAGTAAGCTTTCCATCATGCCGAGTGATATGTGCGCAGAGGTATTTTTTATAATAATACGTGCGCAGATGTTTAATACAATTACGTGTGCACGTAACACGTAACGTAATTCTTATTACGTGCGCAAGTAATAGATATTACGTGAGCACGAAGTAACTAATACGTGCGCACGTTTTAGCATGACAAAAACATCCATGTCCCCCTCTGTGATACCTTAACTACTGTCTACATGTATATACATTCCTCGGTTTTTTAAAAATCATTACTGTTATTCTAGAAAAGAAAGAGAAAAAACACAACACCAGTATATGTGCCTTCATTTCAAAAGCGTATTCATTAACAGTGCAGAGAGCCTAGCTAGTCCGGGCCCGCTTCGATGAATGGATTCATCAGGAATGAATTGTCGAAATTGATTTATATAAGTTGAAGAACTTGCTTCGCAAGCTCAATAAGGACACCGCAGATTTGCGGATAGCAGGATCGCGAGTTCGATCCCCGGGCGAGGCTTTTCTTCTCCGTGACGATTTGGTAGGGGGTATTGTGACTATAATCATTCGTCCTCCATCTCATAATCATGTGGGGAAGTTGACAACTACTTGCGGAGAACAGGTTTTTACTGGTACGGAATCCAGGAACCCTGGTTAAGTTAATTGTCCGTTAAGTACTGTTGAAAAACGGCGTTAAAACGCAAAACAAAACAAATCACACTCAACCTACAATAATTTATTAAAAACAATTATAAGATGACGCGTCTTTCGATATTTTAGATATTTTTAAACACAAATATAGCTTAGCTATTGTGTTTTAAAAATGGTTATATAGGGATTTTATCTTTTATTCATAAAATAAAATATTTCACACCGGAAATGACATGTCAGTGACATTAACTGACACAGCATACATTTATTTATGAAACTTCGTACGGCGATGAAACGGAGTATTTTAAAATTGATGAAACAATTCTGAGTTGTTGACTTACTATTTTTCATACGTCATAAAAAAGAAGTATAAAAACACATGTTTATAACTTTATCACAGACATACAGTAAAAGAATAATTGACTAATTATAGAAATAACGCGGTTAGATAGTTTAACATTTTAACTCGCGGCTAAAAATCTAAAATCTAACTATGGTTTGCAACTCACCATCAAAGAATAGTACTTTCTGTCGTTTTTGACAGAAAAAAAGTTCTACAGGATTTGTTGGGAATCGATCTCGCATACCACAGACACTAGGCATAAAATTTCATTTCAACCGTCGTGCGTACCGATTGCGTCACTGAGACATGTATACAAACTACGTCATAATTTTTACATAAAAGAACTATCTACATGTGTCTACTAGTTGCGGTGTGCATGAGTTATCTTTCTTGTCTCTATAACATTTATGTAAACAATAACAATTTTCTTTTTAATTACACTTTATTCTTTCTTTTAAAATGCCGCTTAAACAAAATCAACTTGAATATAATCCCGAAATACAGTTCAAGTAGATCTAAAACATGTAACTGATCATTAAAATGTTTAGATCTACTTTCAGTTTCACTTTTGCATAAAACTCGTCTCTAAACATTTAATTTTCTTATAAAAACAACTCTTGGTTATCAGTTTCATGATTAGAACAAAACTCCCGCGTATCTGTTTGATGCTCGGTTGCTTAGAGATGAGCACGTTATCCTGTTTCCTTCAAAGAAAAGTGAGGCTAAAAATTGCGAAAAAAGTGGAAATTCAATATGAGCCGGACCGAGTGTCAAGCTGATTTTTTCTGAAAATGTATATTTTAGTAACCCTTTTTTCTCAGCAAAACTTCAGCTTGACACCAGCTCCGGCTCAAAATGAAATTCGAGCATGTAGTGTGTAAATCGCGTGTAAAAACGGTAAAAGTCACGGACCTCGGGTATTTTAAAGGTCTGAGTCGTACAAATAACTTGGTTTTGAAGTTTTTAAAAGTCATAGTTTTAACGATTATGATCTTCTTTTTTGTTTTAGACAGTTAAAATTTCAATTATGGAGTTTTCATAATCTAATTATTTAGGTGGCCATTTCGCATATCTTATCATATCCCGTCCTTTGGCTACATTTTAATACATAAAGCCAGCTGTGTAAACGGCTTTTTTGAAAATCATTTCGAAACCTTAAATAAAAAAAAAATAAATTTCAAAGGAATATATAAAAAATACAAATGATTATAGAAAATACAAATGACAAATGTATAAAGAGGTCGTAAACGATATCAATTGCATGCTCTTTAAGATAAAAATTAATCTTTCATTATTTTTGTTCAGAAAACAGTTTAACCAATGTGATGAATTTATCTATGTAGCCGACATTAGATGCATCTTACGCGTTCTGTTCTCAGTAATTGCTATATGTCAAAGCAATCATGAATTACATATTGTATAAAGTCTTAAGCTTGATCTAACAAATCCATACATAGTATTTTTCATTGATTTATTGTATTCCATTTTGACTTTATATACGATTGGATTGTTATATGACTTTCAGGAAAGATGTACAACATAAGCAACATTTTTGGTAAAAAAAAAAACTTTGTAAAAAGCGTGTTAGACATAAAATTTACATCATTGTTCTATAAACGTTCAAAACGACCCTTCTACTACCATTGCGGGCCTTTATAATGGCTGCTAATTTAAGTGTTGATATCTTACAATCAATACGTAATTTATGAAACGGGGGGCTCAAATAGTAGTTTGAATTTTGTGAAGGTTTTAGTGCGACATTGCTCATATTTAAGACCAATTCCCTGTAAGAACCAAAAAAAGTTGGAAACTCATAGTCACAGATTTCCTTTAAACCGATTTGTTCTTGAAGAGGGTGCAAAATTAAGAAAATCCTGTTTTTAATTTTTTCAACATATGTCCCGGTTACCAGGGAAACTAGGATGCAAATCCCCAACTTGCTGAATTTTCAAAAAAGAAGGGGTGCATGCCTATTTTGTTATTTAGAAAGTGTCCTTTATTTTCGAATGAACAAGGTTTCATACCAAACTAATATTTCAAAATATTTTTTTTTATTCTTGTATGATCTAGACTTTTATCTGCAAGAAAAAATATATTTATGGAGCAAACATATGTTTATATTGTGCTCTACATCTTGAAAAGTGCACAGGTCTCAGCAGAAAAGTATATTTGTTTGTATAAAGGGAAGATGATATTTCAAAAAGAAAAATCGTAGTGGGCCATTCAGACACATTCTTGTAGATTTGGGGCATTTTTCCTATTTTTATTACCACCCTTTGATGCTCTTCATTTAGGAAATTACAAAGAGCTTATCTAAGTTTACTTCCTGGATTGTGCTGAATTCAGATTTCTACTCGGATTTTGCAAATTTTTAGTATATAGATACAATGACAGTCAGAGATTTTATGCTAAATGGGCATGTGATGCTTGGATGTGTCCCTTCAAACAAAATCCACGTTTAAAATTTGCTGAATAGCGACATTGTTTGGGAAAAATACTCTTGCAGAAAAGAGTCTAAACTGTGGATAGACAATAATAAGACATCAGAGTCCGACATCTGTCTGTTTATCTCCATAAGTGAAGTTTGTATCAACTGACTGAAGGATCAGTGTTAAAGGATAACGCTACAATGAAAACAGGTGAGTCTCATAATATTTTGTTTTTATATACATGTAAACATTTCAAGCTATGCAAGATATGTGCTCACTATCTTCAACAAATTCAAAGAACCTACAGAGTTTATTTTCTTAAATATTGGACAGACATTTCTTATTATTTTATCAAGATAAAACTTACATTCATTTTTCCATCATTTTGGAATACCATGCACCAACACCTGTGGAATTGGGAAAATGCTCTCAGAAATTGTCTATGTAAAGATATTTTTGTGTAAAATATTAATGGATTACATTTCAGTAATTGAGCAACACTATAAATGTTGTTGTAATAACCTAAATATAGATATATACAAATTTTCGAAACCATTTTAAAACATCAAACACCTATACAAGGTAACTAATTTCATATTCAGACTTGGGAAGAAACATACTGTTTTCTTTGGGATCACCTCCTTTTATTGGAGGTAGATTTATAATGGAAAATGTCCTGACTTTAGTTGTAAATGACCATTAGCATGCTTTTTATGTTACTTGTAAAAAGCAGATAAAGATATTTTCATTTCAAAATGTATATATTTTTATAAATTTATTTGTTTTGTTTTTCAATTGTGAGTTGTTTCTTTTGAAATAGACTGCTTGATGATAAAGTTTTAAACAACTATGAAGTGAGTGGATGTTCTAGAGAGGTAATTATTTGGAATCGATCTTACCGATTTTCGTCGCGAAGGGACGAAAATCGGGATCGAATCCCACTACGGTAACATACGAGGGTATCCAAACAACACATACTATCCAAATAAAAAAATATGGAGTTCCGGTTTAGACCATGGGCGTGCGACGACCCCGATGAAATTCGGGATATCACGGTCTTCGTTAATGTTAATAAACACTAACAGAATATTTATGTTTTATTAGTGTTTCATTATATGTGCTAAAGAAAACACTAACAAACACTGCTAACAAAATACCAACAAAACATATGATATGCAAAAGAGCTAGGTTACAAATTTAAACAAAACACTAACAAAATATTTTATGTTTTTTTAGTGTTTCATTACCTGTGCTGAAAAAATACCATAAACAAAACATTATTTACATGCATGAAACAAATTTATATATGAGTCGCGCCAGGAGAAAACCAACATAGTTGCTTTGCGACCAGCATGGATCCAGACCAGCCTGCGCATCTGTTCGATTTGGTCAGGATCCATGCTGTTCGCTTTCAAATGCTATTGCAACCAGAGAAACCATTAGCGAACAGCATGGATCCTGACCGGACTGCGCGGATGCCAGAAAAATTATACACACAATATGGTGCTAAAATGTCACCATTTTCTACTCAGTTCCAAAGTCATTGAAGTATATCAGTATTTTCCACTTTTTGCCATGGCTTTTTTCAACAATCTTCTGATGTTTAGTCAGTGTAAGATATGCTATTACTTTCAACTGAATGTCACTATTGGTTGAGAAATTTCCTGTAAATGTTAGCCACCATCAGTGTAAAATGCCACAGGTTTTCACTAACTGCCACAAAGCCATCATTTGCCACCATTCGTCTCACTGCAAAACCTGTAGATGTAATAAACCAAGAGATATTAAACCATAAAAGCAGTTTCTTCATTAGTTTTTTCCTTTGTTTATAGTTTTAAAATTAAATTATCATACATGGTATTTTTTGTATTCAAAATAGTGCATCTTTAAGACAGGCAACACTGCAGATTTAAGCAAGTAATAATTATAAGATTACTTGCTATATTTTCAAGAAATTTATTTTTTTAATTTGATTTCAAATGTTGATATAGAATAAGGTTCCAACGATGGCAGAGAGATATTCAATGATTTGAGGAAATGATTAATAGATTGGACTTATGCATTGCTATTACCATTACCATATTGTTATAATAAATAGTAACTTAGTTTAATTTCTGTCAGTTACCTGCACTTACACCTCAAGTTATGTTGACTGTCATGTGATTACTTAATTTAATTGGTATTTTTAATTATTATATATTGATTTGGACTTGATATAAAGGAGATAATTATAAAACCTGCCATGAGTTTGCTGGAAATAAGTTTTAAAATTGATCCATTAAGTCATGTTCGGGAAAACTTTTTCAATTGCCCACATTCAGTCAAACATACTATGGTTATATTATATTCTTAACATTGTCTTGTAACTGTACATATGTAAATATCATGGAGGCTCACAGGGAAGACTGGGCATGCCCAACTGTGTTGCCTCTTGAAATAAAGTCATTATTATTATTATTATTATTATGGTAGTGTGTACATGTATATAGTAATATATAATGCCAGTATACTTACATGTTTTTGAACTGCTGGATTCATTAAGTCTTCTTTGAACACAATACGTTGATATTGGTCCCAATTCATTCATGTGTGCCATACTTAATATACACATATGGTGCTATACCTGAAAAATAGATTTAGTTTAAAACTTAAAATGTTCATAAAAACATTTGGTTTATTATTGGGTAGGTCAATGAACTAAAATTTAAACTGTATACATTGTGATGATGGGGCCAAAAAGTGTCACTAGTTCTTCCAAATGTATAGCAAATAGAGTGTTACATTAGTCTTTATTCTTATTACATTATACTCTTTACTAGATTAAAAGAATTATCTGGATGAACATGATTAAATTAATAAATTTTAGTATTTTGGAGAAGTAATTCATATGTTATGTTTTAAATTAATTACCCCAATCTTATAAAATAAACAATATGAGCTGTGCCATGAGAAAACCAACATAGTGGCTTTGCGACCAGCATGGATCCAGCATCTGCGCAGTCTGGTCAGGATCCATGCTGTTCACTAACAGTTTCTCTAATTACTATAGGTTTTGAAAGCGAACAGCATGGATCCTGATCGGACTGCACGGATGCGCAGACTGGTCCGGAACCATGCTGTTCACAAACCGGCAATGTTGGTTTTCTCATGGCGTGGCTCATATAATCATTTATAACAACAAGTAAATAATCCATAAACAATTCTTTTTGTTAAAAATAATTTTCATTTACCTTAACATAAATGTGTGCAACACCAACAGACTAATTAATAAGAAAAAAACATGTTAAAACACTAATTTTAAAGCAAAATATTATTCTCTGAATTTACAGACTGAAGTAATTGCAGTGCCATGGTAAGCAGACTGGTAGCATTGTTTACCCTGTAATTGGGGAGATAACTCTACTGGTTTAAAGTTTTTGTCTCCATTGAATAATTTCATTTAAAAATATCCACTTTTCCTTTTAGTAAATTTGTGTCGGTGCGACGTTAAACCCAACAAAATAAATAAATAAATTTTAGTAAATTAAAAGCATGATAAACTAAAAAATACAGCTGCTTAAAGTTGCAAAACAAAAGCATTTGAACAAAAAAATATGTGAAGCAAAAGTCAATTGTGAAAGCTACCCAAACGAAAAGTAAACAACCTGCTTCCAGTTTGAATCCATGATTTACTATAGTTACAGGAAATCTAGATTACTGTTGGAAAATGAATAAATTATATTGACTCACCATTTGTATTCTTTTCATTACTCTTAAACTTCCATGTTAAATATAAACTGCACATAGTAAACAAAGAGCTATATAAATAAACTTCTTTGTAGTGAAATAACTCCATCCTGCTCTCAAAGAACTTCCTGTTTAGATTTGAAATTTTGATATTCTTGGGCAAATGTGTCATTTACAGTCAGCTAATAAAGGATACATCTAGGATGTTGAAACTATTTCTGTACTAGAGTAAGATTTTATTCCATTTAGATACACATAAATTTTAGAGATTACTCTGATACAAAAACCAAAAAGTTAAGGATTACTTTTTGTGGTACATGCACAGCCCCCAGAAGTAGTTCACTGACTTTATTTTCACTGGATGACCTCTTGGTTGAGTTTCTTAATATAAAGCAGACAAGATCTTATCAGTCTGTGGTAATCTCCTGTTGTGAGATAAGCAACATGTGTACACTGCAGTAGATTAATTTATCACCCCTTAACTTGCATTCCATGAAATTGACTTGCATTTAGCGAGCCCAAAATTTGAGCCCCGTGATTTGTGAAAGCAGGGTTTTTCTAGCTAATTTGGGAACATAGCCTATACCCCTAAAATTAGGAATTTTGACGCATAAATGTTCCAAATTGGGAAATATTTAGTCCCATAGGAAATAGTAAAGATGTGTTTAAGCACTTTCTCATACACTTGTTTCACATTGTACAACCTATTTAACATACTTCCACCACAAAATTGTCTATAATTTGGTCAATATTTGTGCAATTGTGATGAAATTTTTTTCAGAATGTAGATTGGGAATTTTTGCACTCATTTTGGGAAAATACATACTTTTTGGCATTGGGAATATAGCCAAATAACGGCTATAAAAACGGCCAAAAAAAAAACCCTGGAAAGTAATTACATCTTCTGCATGATTATGGTTCTGACTAACTCTTAAATTCTTGCATTTATGGAACAGTTTGAATTCAATTCTTTCATATTTTACGGACGTAATTCTGATCAACTAATCGAGCATGCTTCAGAACTCCAGATAAGGGCTGTATTTTTGTAATTACGAACTTGTTAGGGATCAAATATGACCTTATCTTAAAATGTGGACGTATCAATACAAATTTATTTTAAAATGTGGTTGTATCAGTACGACATGTAAACAGTATTACATATATTCCAAAGAAAGATCGAGCCGAATTGCATGTCTGCGCCAAGTTGCGCTTATCAACGCTATCCCGACTGTTGACAATTTGCACGGTGTCAAATGAGTGTGGAATACACGAAACAAACGCCAATAGCATAATGTAATGCATTAACACATAACTTTTTTGGAATTCAAAAATAATGCGTCATAAAAATCTGAAAAGGGGAAATAATTCTACCAAAACTGAAGGCAGGGCACAAGACAACTTTTGGGGACAGGTACCCATACCCTTGGAAGGGGAATTTTCCTTCGTTTTGAGACAAAAAGGGGAAGTTTTTAGCCATATAAAAGTTACTACTTTTCACATTATTAATACTGTTTTCAGTCATTTCTAACTAATGTAACTATATTGCAGCAGTAACAGTCCTTAGAGGCACTATAATATAACTTTAAAGAGAGTTCATATCTAGTTGTGTCAAACAACCTATTATCAGGGGAATTTTCTTCTGAGAAAGGGGGAAAAAACGTATTATTTTATGAGGGGAATGGGGCCCATATTCGGCCCCAAAAATGGCCAAACGAGTGCCCTGGAAGGCAACCAAGTTATTTTTATTTTTATATATATTTATTTGTGTCATGAACAGATGAACCAAGTTTGAAAGAAATATCTTTACTATTTTTCAAAAAATGTTAGTTTTTATGTCGAAAGCCCGATCGGGCAATGTTACTAGCCTGTTTAAAATCTATAATTTTTTTCTATAAGCCGATCCGATTCCCTATATTTAGGCCGAGCACAGCTTATCGGCAGAATCATAAGCTCAACTTAATTACGTACTGTGTATACATGCAACGAGCCTTAAGAAAAAATAATCTAAAAGGCCCATTTCAAATTGATGAATAAACAAAAATGTAAAAAATAAGGAATTTCTATGCTTTTTATGGGTGGGGTGTTTGTTTACATTATTAATTATACAATGGGAAGTTAGTTACTCACGTTTCTAAAAATGTCAACAGGTCCAACCATGCACTCCAAACGAAAATAATAATTAACAAAACACTAACAAAACACTAGCAAAACATCAACAAAACATATTTTGATATTTTGTTAGGATGTTTTGTTACTACAGCATTTAACAAAACACCAATACTGTACTTCCAGGATTTTAGGTGTTTAGTATTTTGTTAATGTTTTGTTATATCAGTAATGTTTTATTGATGTTTTATTACACTTTGGAGAATGAAAACCATGTTTTCTTAGTGTTTCATTACACTTTAATTTGTACATGCTACATTTTGTTGGTATCTCATTTGACTTATAGAAACAGGAGCTTTTGTCTTGGAAAGTTGGACTTAATAAGTAAAATTTTGGAATGGAAAATAGCATGAAAAATAATAACTTAGAAAGCTTTTGTGATGGAAACTATAGTCACAGAATTTTTGGGAGGTATTTCTTGTGAACATAGAATATATTTTAATGGATAAGTATTTTTATGACCAATAACTACAAAAAACTTAATTAGATAGGTAACATAACAAATGGGATTAAAACATGTATTGTAATGCAACCTGTATAATTAAATAATGTATTCATGCACCTTGCAGAAAAGTTCATTTTGAACTAATTAAAAATTTATTGAAATAATTATCATTACTTTTTCTCATAGAGTAACACCAAAAAGAACATCACTAACAGTAGCTGCATAGATAATATTGCAACTTTTTCCACCTGACTATTAAGATAAAAATTTCACACAGTTTATTTTGCAAATACAAATAATAGTCAAAATTGTTGCGGTTTTTGTTAATGTTTGTAGATTCGCTTTCATTTGAGGATAACAGAAAACACAACATCTTTTTTGGTAAGCCAATTTTTTGTTGAATGGATTACTGATTATAAAGAAATGTAGAGGTCTACCTTATAATTAAATCTAGAACGCAGGCTATCTTACTAATTCGTACATGTATACAGTTGAATCACTATTTATATTAGGTACAAAAATTTGCCTTGCCGTAGTTTCAGCCAGTTAAGTTACGCCATCAATGATGCATTCCGAATTACTTTGAAGGTCATTTTGAGTTATAACGCACAAAATTGTACGCCAAGGAAAACCGTGCAAACAATATTGATGTTCTAGCATGATTTTTAGGATATTCTAACATTCTTAATTGAAAGTCTAAATTTGCAAGTAGGTTTCAGATTTAGCAACAAGAAAAAAAAGCTACATGCTAAAATTTGCAGTACGTTGGTCAATAAAATTGGAGCTCTTCAAATGCAAACTGAAGCCGCTCACATTACTTTTTGGTCCGATGCATTCAGTTCCTGTTCTCCTAGGAATCCCCAGTCGATATGTCCCAAACAATAATTGAGCCGTGCCATGAGAAAACCAACATAGTGGGTTTGCAACCAGCATTGATCCAGACCAGCCTGTGCATCTGCGCAGTCTGCTCAGGCTCCATGCTGTTCGCTTTCAAAGCCTATTGGAATTAGAGAAACTGCTAGCGAACAGCATGGATTCTGACCAGACTGCGCGGATGCGCAGACTGGTCTGGATCCATGCTGGTCGCAAACCCACTATGTTGGTTTTCTCATGGCATGGCTCATATTATGAAGTATTTTGAGGGTATGAGCTAGACCAGTTGTTTTATGGTTCAAAATTCAGCTTTAAGTTCAGGCATGTGAAATTGGTGTCAGGCTCGGAAAATGTTCTATCTGGTTGCCAGCATGGGTTAGTTCAAATCTGAATTTTGTACACTGCACACATACTCAAATACGTTTAAAGTTTATGAATCATGACCGTCAGATACCAATAAACAACTGTAGCATTTTGTCGGCCCCTGTGTTCATACTAAACTGAGGAAGGCAGAACAGATTCTTCTAGCTGCTTTACCAGTCTGTTTTTGCCTTTAATGATACCGAGCAAAGTGAAGGTCATAGACCACCAAGTCAAAAAGGTACCTGGAATTCACTGGGTTAAAGTAATGTTTGGCTGTTCTGGCTGGTCAGTCGTGTAAACAAACCTACTCATACAGTGACTTTTCTTTTTTCAAAACTGAAATTTTTAACCGCATTTACTTCGTTTCATTATACATTTTGACAAAATTTGCTACTGTTTTATTTTCATTAAAAAAAGTTTTATTTAACAAATTTCTCCCGCCATGCCGATGATATAATTGGGGTCATCTTATTGGCATGAAATTTGAAAAAACTGCGAAAAGGATGTTAGCCCTTAGACCTTTGAAATTTCAAAACAGCTGGTTGTCCATGTTTTCTTAATTTGCTCACTTTTCACTATTTTCAGGCATCTTGGTCTATTATACAGAGTATTGTTGTACTGCTCCAAAGTGCTTGTTGACAGACTGAAACCACTTGCTTGCGGCTCATAAGGTATTTCTATCTTTCTGTTTCTTTATTATGTAGTTGCAGCTGTGGGAAGCAGTTTCAATCATTCAAAAAGCATGATCAGATATACTGTATACAAATTAGTATTTGTGTGAACAGATTTTTGCGATTGAGTCAGTGCATAGAATCAAATACCAATGAAATTAGGCGTAAAAAAATTGTCTGTTTCCTGTATCCTGACCTACCATAAATTTTTGGCCCGACCCTAAATGTCTTTGAGAACATTTTTTTTTTTAACTTTTTGACAAAAAGTTGCAAAACTGCACTTTTCATGCTTTAAACATGGACAGTGATGTTATAAATCAACTTACTGATGTTCTAGAGGCATAACCCCACTATTTGTATTCATTTTTGACACAAAAATAATTTCCAAAAAGTCTTCCTAAAAATAATTTTAAAAAATCCAAAGAAAAAGTTTTTCCGACCTATCTACCCTAATTTTTTTAGCATTTTACCGGAAACAATTTTTTTTTTAGACCTTAGTAAAGACTCCATTTCATTTTCTTGATGATAAAGCATTTCTGGACAAAACCATAAAATATAATACATGCATGTATAATGCAAATTTAAACAATTATTAGCTCGATCATCTGTCACAGGGTGACAACATGAGTTGATGTCCGTCATGTGCCAACAATTTGTAAAAAATTTCTTCTTCAGAACCACTGGGCAGGTTTACACCAAACTTCACAGAATGATCATGGGGTGGTCCTCTTTCAAAATTACCCATAGACTTTAATTCCATATAGAACTCCCCGAAAAGAAAAACTTTGAAAATGATTTTTTGTCAGAAATTGTTAGCCGGCAGGGCTTTCATCCTTTTATCTATAGACCACATTTTTCATGGTTGGTTGGGGTCTCTTTTTATCAATTTACAATATTTGATTTCTGTTTTACAGGTTCACTTCTTGAGAGCAGGCAGCTACAAAATGGAAGTCAACAAATCCAGTATACTTAAAAAGCAAGAAAGAAACGCCAGAAAATATAAAAAGACAGAAGAACAAGGGAACTTCAATAAAAAAATAAAACTTTTAAGGATAGGAATTCAGGATTTACTTAGAAACTAAACTTATTTTGATAACAGCAGTGTTTGACTAAGCTCTGTTACTTTAAGAGATAATGTATTATCACATTTGTTTTGTTATCGTCGAGCCCGCTTGCAGAAGCGAAGACATAGTTGTCCAAATGTCTATTCGGTGTATGTGCGTTCGTCCGTCCGGATTTATTTGTCCGGACCATAATTTGGACATGCATGGAGCAATCTTGTTTATATATGGTATGAATGTTAACCTCAGTGAGACGGAGTGTCATGCGCAAGCCCCAGGTTCCTATCTCAAAGGTCAAGACCACACTTACAGGTCAAAGGTCAAATTCAAAAATGACTTTGTCCGGAGCATTTCTTCTTCATACATTGAGGGATTTTGATGTAACTTGGCACAATTGTTCACCATCATAAGATGGAGTGTTCTGCGCAAGAACCAGGTCCCTAGGTCTAAGGTCAAGGTCACACTTAGAGGTCAAAGGATACAAGAATGACAACTTTGTCTGGAGCATTTCGAGGGGTAAGTGCCAGAAGGTGCTATGTACCATATTTTACGTTTTTCACTTTTTTGCATTTTCTAGTAGAGTTTTTCAAGCTGCACATTTTGCAACAATTTGCGTCATTATATCATATTTCTTCCCTAAGTTATTTAATTGGGATCAAACCAGTCATTGCAGAATCTCTGTTAATAAGTTATGCCAAAAACAGTTTTCATTACATAGCATGTTACCAAAGTAAGTTTATCTTATTTGAAATGAACCAAAACAATCTATATACTAATAGCTGCTTTTGGCAGACTGTATTTTAAGGCTTTGGGAGGATTTTTCAAAATCCATAACAAGATATGTAAAGATAGCACGTTTTAGCAGAGCAGTTTTCTACATATTATGCATTAACCCAACTGAGCCAGAAAAAGTCATGTAAAGATAGGACCTAAATCTTACTGATATTTTACAGTAGTGCAACAGCCATATTGTGCTATGTTATGATAGAAGATTCTGGTTGAAGGCCCTGTAGTAAGATTGTTTGTCATTTGCATGTCAAGAAGCAGACATTACATGATAGGTTTATATGGCAGTGTCGACTTTTACTGTTTTTTCAATAATTAGGTGATGAAAACGGACTATCAAGTTTAGAGTGTGTGGCAGATATTGTATTTTGCACTGGAATGTTGAACATTCATCCTATTTAAATGTTTTAGAAAAAAAGAGTGGAAGTTATTAAAAGTGAAGTAGACTTACTACTGTCAGCAAATGATCTTGGAAGAGGAAAAATCAAACCTTATTAATTGTAAACTGCTTTTTATAAGCTAGTTGGAAACATATTGGCAAAGATCCTTCACATTTATGACACCCTTGAAGAAAGAATGGAAAAGTATATTGCCTTTGTGTTAAACTGGCATTATTCAGATTATGAAGAAATAACTGTGGCTTGATTACTTGTCAGTTGCAGACCTTTTCCCATTAGTACTGGCTAATTACACAAAGCACAATGTTATATTCTACACAAATAATGTTGAAGAGCCAGTCAGCACAATGAAACCAACCAAAAGTGATTTACTTGCCACTGCAGATAAAAGTAAGTGTAACTTCTATACATCTTTTCTGGAATTTTGGATCAGTTTGAAGGATACCTGTAAAATCCAGACTCTGAAATATACTTTGCCTTGCCGTTACAAGATGAACAATTTGACCAACAGAAACAACAAATATACACCTACAACCAATGATAAATCAACACTACAGAAAAGAGCTACATCAAGAAAAAAGCAGTTTTTATAATGCCTCAGGAGTTCCATACTAGAAAAGGAAAAGCAATACCAGAAACATGGAATCAATGTGAAAAAAAAGTTACAGGCTGTCAGGTGCAGAGTATAAATCAGCAGAAGGAAAGCCAAACACCACTAGTTGAGCCAGTAGGCTGTAGCAACTGCAGACAAAATGTGACACAAAAGTTACATCAGAACAAAGGCAACAATTCTTTAAATCAGTTTGGTCATTGACAGTTATGATAGACAAAAAGATGTTTGTCAATTGTAGAAGAGACAGACACTAAAATATATCAAAGCCAAATCAAAATGAAAACAGGTGTCAAGAAGAATTTCTTTCGAAATTGAATATAAAAGGTATTCAGTCTGTAAGACTTTTTTTAAGAAAACTTCAATAGGTAAGGCATAACTATATTGATCATACGTTGAAGAACAAAAAGGACGGACATTTTACAGGAAGTGTTTAGAGAGGAAAACAAACCCTCATAACGTAATTTCTCAAAGTAGAGTAGATGCAGTGAAAAAGCATACTGAATCTTTCCCACCCATAAGATCACATTATGTTCGAGAAGGGCAAAGGAGACAGTTCCTTGATTTGCATCTCACACAAAATAAAACAAAGCCAGTTTTATTGGAAGGATACAGATTAATATTGTACCTAAGAAGGACCAGTGCAACTGTTACAGATGTAATCAGTTTTACATGGCACAGCAAGAATGAATTATGATGTATGAACAAAATAATGCCTTTGACCTACGCAAGAAAGAACCCAAACCAAATTGGCAAGCTTAATTAAGTTTGCATTAAGGTCGCAGCAAGATTGCAATTGCGATCTTACCAAGCATGCAGCAAGATTGCGATTGGAACCATCGCAACAATAATTTAAGCTTGCGCAAAGTAATTTACGCGCTTCCTGCAACCTATTTAAGATCTTGCAAACATTTAAGGTTGCGCATGCTTGCGATTGGAACCCTAGCGATCTTAATTGTGACCTTGCAAGTTTACACAATCATAATAAGATTGCAAGCTTGCGCAATCTTGCAAACTCGCACAATCATAACAAGATTGTAAGCTTGCGCAAACTTGCAAGCTTAAACACACATATATCAGTGTACTGAAAAACATTTGCGAGTCCCGTGTAACCTTGTAAACATAACAAGGTTGCGCAAGCTTGCAAACTTAACTGTCTTCCCAAATATTGTTTAGGTTTATGAGACAGTTTTAATAAGTTTAGGGTGTAAAAATTTAATTATAAACAATTTTATAAAACAATATTTGTAGTGATCAATAGATATTAAGACTCAACAATCAGGGACAACAGTTTTTAAAACAACATATTTTGGCATAAAAAGTTTAATGTTTGGTTTTATATATAACCTCCCTTTTATATGTATCAGTGAACTAAAAGAGTTTTAAAATGTTATAGGTAATGAATTTGAAAAACTGAAAATGTTTCCCTCCAGAAGACAACAAGCATGTTGCCAATTAAGTATCATTCAAAGCTACCTATTTCTGTCGCAAAGAAAAAGTATCTATCGCAACTATGCAAGAGTGGTAATATTCCAGAATATTTCCATGTATTACACGGCTTTAATTAACAGTAAAACAGTACCAGAGATTGCCAAATGCTGTTCAAGAATCAAGCAATGACTCCAATAGTAACTTAACACTGAGAGTCAGATAAATTTACCACTACATTTTAAATGTGACTGACAATGTGGTTCCCAAGACTTAGCCCTCTCCTTTCCCTTGCATTTACGCTACTTTTTGCATCCCATCCCCTTTACTTTTAGTAAGTTTTCGTGGCTCCTCTTTATTTTGGCAGCCAAATCCCAAGACGGTACTTGATTGCCTTTTCCTACTTGTGTGGGTATGTTTGTAAGCTTGTGACCTACTGTTTTCTTATGTGTTGCATGTTCGTTTTTCTATGTTATTCAGTTGATCGTCGTTGTGTGTTTGTCTTTGTTACATGAGTGTCTGCGCTATTGTGGTTTACGTTGTAGTGCGACTGTTTTTAAAGAACATGGCATTCCCTTGTATTCCCTTTGTCCTTGTTCAATTTTCCCCTTCGGATTCCTCCCCCACCCCCGACCCAATTTCGCCCCTTACCGTTTCCTTCCCCTTTATCAATATTTAGCTTATATTAATATGTACTTGTTGGATGTTTGAAGCAACCTATTTTTTCCATTACAGCTTCTTTTTGTTGTGGGCCTACTATGTAAATGCGTGGCTCTGGGGCTGTGTTTTTGGTGCTCTGTGCTTCGAAAAATCTACCCTTGCCTATTATCTTTTTTAGTGTGTGACAATAATGATAGTTACATAGATTACAGTCATAAACATGTGTATCAAACTTCATATCTCTATTAATGCAGTGTTTACATTTCATAACATTACATTAATGTATTATGAAATACATAAACACATTAACTAAAACGTTGTAGATGATTCTTAATACATGATAAGACAGTCTAATAAGAGCTAAAGGGAAAGCTATATACATATAGGCTATTGTGACTTGAAAAGTCTTAAGCTAAGACAAAGAAAGCATCATGCCATAAGAATCTATTTTTTTATAGAATGTATTTGTATGCCAAAAACTTACATTTATGTCAACTTTGCATATGCTAGAAGATTCTATTGCTTTATAGAATGTTTTCGACACTAACAAAACTATGACATGCAACATCTTCACCAGCTATCAATTTATAGCATGTTCTGGCTCAGTATTGTTTCGAAAGTTTTAACAGAATTGTACATGCCAAAACCAGATATCTTTCAATGGAATGTTTTAGTTATTCTGATATTTGCAAATAAATGGTCTTTTAGTTGTGCCAAAACAATTTTTTTGGATTTGACCTAATTTGCTAAAGATATCAACAAAATACATATATCATGTATTAAATAATGATAAAGTGAATAAAACCATAGTTTTGATATCTCAAAATACCCTACTATTAAAAAGAAAAAAGAAAAAAACGCTCTCCTGTAAAATTTTAAAAAATGCACATAGCCTGTTCTGGCACTTACCCCTCGATTTCTTCTTCATGCATGGAGGGACTTTGATGTAACTTGGCACAAATGTTCACCAGCATGAGACGGAGTGTCGTGCGGAAGAACCAGGTCCCTAGGTCAAGGTCACACTTAGAGGTCAAAAGTCAGATACAAGAATGACTTTGTCTGGAGCATTTCTTTTTGAAGCATTGAGGGAATTTGATTTAACTTGGCACAATTGTTCATCATCATGCGACGGAGTGTCATGCATAAGGTCCTAGAATTACTTCCCTTTGTTGTTACTATAAATAGCTTACATTTGTAATTTTTTTATTACTGGTCGTAGGGAAAAATCAAGGCCACTTTTCTGTAGTACAACATGCATGTTACATCCTATTTTCAGGTGTATTTTGACCTATCTCTGCTGGTGCAGATTTTTGTGTGGACTTAGAATTTTTTTATAATTTTTGTTTTTTATGTTTTTTTTTATTTTACGTTCCTTTGTTGTTACTGTAAATGACTTATATTGTAACTTTTTGCAATCTCTTTTATTTGGCATAAATGTTTGCCTCAATGAGACAAGGAGTGTCATGCACAACTCCCAGTCCTTTTGACAGCTGGCGGGCTTGACATATTGCCCGTGGGCATCTAGTTTCTCATATTTTTCATGAGATTTTAAAGAGAATGTTCTGTTATACCCCCATGTAGTAAGCTTGTCTGTCTTTCAGTAAGTAGGTTTTCATGGCTTCCAGATGATAACACATGAAAAGCTTGACCGATTTAAATATTTTTTGGTACATAGCTACAGGTCAAGTTCGACTTTGGGGTCAGTAGGTCAAAGGTCAAGATAACTTGCAAACGCTTTGGTCTGGGATCATAGCTTTTGTAACACAGGTGTAACATGGTAAAATACAGGTTGTTTGAATTTGAGGTCAATAGATCAAAGGTCAAGGTCACAGTGACCTTGAACAGTTGAACCGTTTCTGAATGATAACTTTGGACCTTGAGCCTAGGATGATAAAGTTTGGTACACAGGTGTCACATCATGAAATACAGGTCAAGTTTTACTTTGAGGTCAGTAGGTCAAGGTCACAATAAGGCAAAACAGTGAAATGTTTTTTTAGGTTATAACTTGAGAATGCTTGAGCCTAGGATCATGAAAATTGTTAGGGCGGTTAATTATGACCCCTAATGATGTTGAGGTCAGTAGGTCACAGGTCAAGGTCACACTGACCCGGTTCTTTAAAATGATGCATGGAGGGGCACCCTGGGTCTTCCTCCACCATTAAAACTGGAAAGTCACCATATGACGTATCCTGTGTCGGTGTGATGTTAAGTTCAACAAAATAAATAACGGTTCTTTAAAACTGTTTTTGGACAATAACTTCAGGATGCTTGGGATGAGAAACACAAAATTTAGTACAAGGTTGGTCTTGACCAGCAGATTACCTGTGTTGATTTAGAGTTCCAAAGGTCAGGATGACCCGGAACATTTAAACCTTTTCCATACAACAACTTGAGAACACTTAGGCGAAGGATCATGAAACTATGCAGATTGAATTTGAGGTCATTAGGTCATAGCTCAAGAAAATGCTGCTTTGATATTGGCTTAGTTCTGTGATAAGGCCATATTGTAGGGGTATAATTCGTCACTCCTGTGACAACTCTAGCGTTTAGCTCACCTGAGCACAAAGTGCTCAAGGTGAGCTTTTGTGATCACCCTGTGTCCGTCCATCGTGAACAATTTGACTGTTAACACATTTTGACCTAATCTTTATGAAACTTGGTCAGAATGTTACCCTTAATAAAATCTTGGACACATTTGATGTTGGGTTATCTTTGATCAAAAACTAGGTCACCAAGTCAAATCAAAGGAAAAGCTTGTTAACACCGTAGAGGTCACATTTAAGACTATATCTTCATGAAACTTGGTCAGAATGTTAATCTTGATGATCTCAAGGACCAGTCTAAATCTGGGTTATGTAGGGTCAAAATCTAGGTCACTAGGACAAATCAAAGGAAAAGCTAGTTTACACTCCAGAAGCCAAATTTATGACCATATCTTAATGAAACTTGGTCAAAATGTTAATCTTAATGATCCATAGATCAGATTTAAATCTGGGTCAATTGGGGTCAAAAATTAGGTCACCAGGTTAAATTAAGGGAAAAGCTTGTTAACACTCTAGAGGTTACAATTTTGGCCCAATCTTAATGAAACTTGGTCAAAATGTTACCCTCAAAAAAATATTGGACAAGTTTGATATTGGGTGTCTAGGGTCAAAAAGTAGGTCACCAGGTCAAATCAAAGGAAAAGCTTGTTAACTCTGTAGTGGCCACATTTATGACCATATCTTAATGAAACTTTGTCAGAATTTTAATCTTGATGATCTATAAGCCAAGTTAAATATAGTTTAGGTGGGATTAAAAATTAGGTCACTAGGTCAAATCAAAGGAACAGCTTGTTAACACTCCAGAGGCCACATTTATGACTGCATCTTCATGAAACTTAATCAGAATGTTAATCTGGATGATCTTTCAGTCAAGTTTGAATCTGGGTCATGTGGGGTCAAAAACTAGGTCACCAAGTTAAATCAAAGGAAAAGCTAGTTAACTCTTTAGAGGCTACATTTATGATTATATCTTAATGTAACTTGGTCAGAATGTTGATCTTGATGATCTTTATGTCAATATGTCAGGTGAGTGATACAGGACCATCATGGCCCCTCTTGTTTATTTGTTCTTGTTGTAAGAGAAATTGTACATTTTAGAATACAGATTACAGCAAGTCACATTTTCTTTATTTTGACAATACTTATTTCAAAGCCTGACAAAAGCATCCAGTACTGTTATTAAAAGTTGTTATTCACAGTTCAGCTATATTTCATGTATGAATAAAACAAGTTAAGTGGTCTGTGATCATTATAAATGTGTATACAGACAAAACTTAAACATGTGAACAGTTTATTCAATAAATAAAGTGTAATGCAAGTCTTTGTGATGTGTATATAAAAACAAAATTAGGATTTGTTTTACGAGTAATTTCAGAATTACAATTAACACAAATAGAAAAAGCCAAGCCTGCACAAGAAGGCTAATATGTCTCCCTAGACTGAGCTCTTAACCTGCCGTGGTGCAAATAGATTGTTAATGTGTGTATGTCTGTTAAGTCTTGTTAACAGTGAGTTGCAATCTAGTAACTTTTCAGTTTGTATGATTTTTAGCTCACCTGAAGCACAGTGTGAGCTTTTGTGATCACCTAAAGTCTGTCATTGTGCTTCTCAACAATTTGCCTGTTCTTAAACACCATAGTAGACAGTTTTTGGTTGCGGGTTAATCCCGCTACCAAAGTTAAGTGTATTTCTGACAATCATGTAGCATCTTTATTTGATTCCAAATCACATCCAAAGAAATTTGTTCATGTGCTACACAAAGTAGTCCCATTCATCAATAATGAGGATGAATTATCAATGATCAAGCAGTTCTTATGCATCTTCTAACCATTCACACTAGCTATTTAGATTATATAAGATCTGTCAATGATCAGGTATTCCAGCCCATGGTTACATCACTGACCTCTAGCTGTTCATGTAAGGTCAGGCAGAGTTTATCTTAGATATGAGGCACATTAGTATTTGTTTCTTGTACATGTATATTTATAGACTGGCATTTAAAATGAAAATAACTCTACCAAAACCCTCAACCATCAGACATCTCGAGGCTTTGATTTTAAATGTTAAAGGGATGAGTTGAAGTCTGATCGATTCCCGATTGAGGCAGTGCCTTATTTCATATTAATTTAGTCATTTGCAATAGTGTGTGTTTGCCAAAGAACCTGTAGAAATATAGACTTACTGAAGTAAAAACTCACTGATTGCGGAGAAATTAGAACATTTAATTGCATCCATTGCTACGCATAAATCAGAATGTTTTGATCTGCACATGCCTGTTTTACTGTTTTACAAGTACATACTGAATGTAAATGGTTTGTGTCAAAGTAAATATAGTTTTATATATATATATATATATATATATATATACACACACACATATATATATATACACACACATCAGAGGCCTACATGTATTTAAATAAAGAATAAAGTCCCCCACATGCCCATATTCATACAAGTATAAAATCTTGACCTCTCAATCTATGATACAAGAATAGCTAGTAGGACTTCATATAACTTAAATTGAGATACATCTGTATTGTGACTATAAATATTGATAAGTTTTTGAAATATATAAATATACCCTTTCTCAGAAAAGGACCTTCTGCACATGTATGAGGAACAGATTTTACCTTTAAAGTGGTCCATATAATGCTGAAAAGGATGAAATCCTGTATCTATCAAAATGTAACAACATTTTAGTTTGATTTGTGTTTATTCCAGACTAATTCTTCAAAGAATAAACGATCATTATCATCCTTATATTGGAATAAAATGAAGGAAGGTATTTACATTTTATTTATAGTTTGTCTTAGTGTCTGATCAGGTCTGATTTCAGATCTTTATAAATGCTTGATTGAATGTTATTTTTTGACAGAATATTAAATTTTATGAATTTTGTTTAGAATTTCATGTATCTTAAATTTAATCAAAGTGTAGCAAAGTCAAAAGTATTTAATGTATTTCATACAATTGTCCCTTTTAAAATCATTTCAAGGAGAGGGAGGTCTATGTGATAAATTATTTTCATAAAAAGAATAAAGGAAAAATGTATATATTATACATTTACTTATACAAAAATTATTAAATGATTGAAATAGTGTATGTAATTTTTATTCATTCAAAAATTTGTGAGAGGAAACCCTCCAGCTGGCCTGTAGAAGATCAGTAGTTCTACCCAGTAACATGATGTCACAAATATTTTAACTGGAGAGTTCATCCCCAACCCACCACCACCCATAGTCAAATGGAAGACATTCAGATTGTTATTCTCTCACATCTCTATTTTTCAGTGACAGCTACAGTCATGGTAAGAGTAAATGCAGTCAGAAGACCTCTGATATCACCTGACGAGCCAGCCTTCTCAAGATTCTGTTATAAATAAAAATAACAAGGACTGCTAAAAAGATTTTTTATAACTTGCAAATGTGCAGTATATGACATAACTGTCTGATCCGGGTAGTTTAGTGTTGACAAGATGACATTTCATTTCTATAGTAGAGAACATAAGTTTGAAATGCAGTATGTCATTGTGTAGGCAAATGTTTATGAAAATAGTGTGTGTGTTTTCCAAATAGAGAGGCTTAAAGTGGGGAATCATCAATTTAAAAGTGTTTTTTAAAATAACTTATGGACATCTGAATAGTGAAGATCTGTTCGTTTTTTTTTTGGATTGTCACAGACCAAAATAATGATTGGCGCCTTTGACATAAATAGAAGAACTCACACTGGACACCCTGAAGATGGAATTATGTTGTTTGCATTAATGTTTCTTTTTCAGATTTATGGAAAAAAATTAGAATGTCATTTCTTAAAAATGTTGATAGTTGTTTAACCAAAGGCTCTGTAATTGAAAAATATCTTTATTCTTGACTTTACATTAAAATTAAAAAAATCTGATACTGTTTGATTACTTTTGCATGTATAACATTAAATTTGTTATATTTAAATTTGATAAAATTTAATGTATTTTGAAAAAGATGCACTTGAACTTATCTAAATGGAATAAACACATGACAGTCTTTGAATATCTGTAAAAAAGCACATGTTTTGCAGTTCTCATCAGATTTGGTTACCAATTTACAGCATAATTTTACATGAAGGCTTATTACTCAGAAACATATGCAGATCTAATTGTATATTTTCTACCATAGATAATTTTATTTCATATAGGTTTTTTAAAATCTTTAAAAAGTACTGAGAAAATATAGCAAAACAATGGTTGAATTAATATGCTTGATTTTGTGAGACTGTTGCAATATAACAATTCTTTTTCCCTCTTAAGCCTGTATTATAAAATATATTTTCTGATGATATTTATTTTTTAAGAATGTCTGCAATGCAGATTTTAATGAAAATTCATACATTTGTAAAGTTACCTGTATTGTGTTAGGTAATTATTTAAGCCCATATATACTAACTGGCCAATGATTAAAGAGAACATCTGAGTTTCTAGCTGACTTTCTGACTAATTTAAGACCTCATTCATGTAACAACATCTATTAATCTTCAGAAATCCAGTAAAATTGTCATCTGTAAAACAGGTTTCATTTTAAGATATACAAGGCATATAACATCCTATATTACCAGCATGTATTTACTTTGATAAATAAAGTAGATTTAGTTGTGTATTTTGATAAATTTTGGAAAAAGCATTAGGAGATATGTCTGCAACTGCAGTTTGTATTAACTGAGTATTTACTGGCACTGGAATGTGCATGATCAGGGTTTTCTGAATAACTTAGTAAAGTCTTAAATCTTCATTATCTATAGCTATCCGTAAAAATTCTGGCCATTGTCTTGATAGTTTGAAAGAATTAAATACATTCGAGCCACGCCATGAGAAAACCAACATAGTGGCTTTGCGACCAGCATAGATCCAGAGCAGCCTGGTCAGGATCTATCCTGTTCGCTTTCAAAGCATATTTCAATTAGAGAAACTGTTAGCAAACAGCATGGATCAGACTGCACTAATGCACAGGCTGGTATGGATCCATGCTGATCGCAAACGCACTATGTTGGTTTTCTCCTGGCGCGGCTCATTTAAAATTGTATCTAGCAAAATATTGACTAAACTGTTCTGTAGATCATTTGATTAAATTTGATTGTTAAAGGAAGAATATGCATCATGGTTGTTATTACATGAACATACTGTATTATTTTTAAATATCATGATATTTTTCAGTCTTGGATATACACTGTTATCTGAAACTGAAACTGTTTTATTTGATTAAACGCCTATTTTTACGCAAAACACATTCAACGGCGTTTTACAAATACATAAAAATGCGACAAAAATTAAGATATTTAATGACATATAACATAAATGAGCATAAATATCATTGTGAATAAACTATTTAGTAAGCATTAAAAAAAAAAGATCAGACATCAGATAAGATTTATAAAATATTAGAATATTAAGATACAGTAAGACAGCCTTTTGTTATTAAGTAAGAATAAGTGGGTTATTGCGACATGTCCAGAAGTTATTACAAACAACTGTACATGTATTATGTATGTGTTATAATATAGTTCATATTCGAATGTGTTTACACATTAAAATCTCCCAGTTCACGTTACTTCAATCTCTTAAAAATTACAGTCACAGTCCCTAAAAAAGTGCAAAGTAATTTCCAAAATAATGAGTTTTCAACTTCTTTTTGAAAACATCTATTGTGTCCGAGTTCCTTATTTCGCGAGGTAATTCATTCCAGAGTTTAGGTCCAACAGTACCAAAACTTCTGTCGCTGAACGTTTTGCGCTTGTTGAAAGGAACAACGAAACACCCAGTAACGGAATTAGAAGAACGCAAGTTCCTTATCTGTTCATAATTTTGAATTGTATTTAAAATGTATATATTAAATCAAATGGCGAAGAAGACATGATTTTGCTTTTACTACTATTTGTTTCCATGGCAACAAAATGATTTCCAAAGGTGAAAGGACACTGTCTTTAAACAAACAAACATAGATATTTTTGTTATTTTATCCAAAAATGTCATTTAATGTTAATGGCTTTATAGTAACTGCAGCAAAGAAAATAACTATGATTTAAAGCTATTATTTAATGCAAAATGAATGTTGTAACCATGGCAACTTGAAAAAAGAATTGGACAGTCATGATTAGTGACCAATTAATACCTTAAAGGCCAGTATCAGTTGGTTATGAGTATTTCCAACTGCTTTGAAACTCAAAATTAGTTTACCCAAAAGAAAGAAAAGTGCATACAAGGTGGTTGAGAACTGACCTTGTGACAATGCTTTAAGTTTCATTATTATTGTAGCGTACTTCAGCCGGGGGGGGGGGGGGGGGGGGGGGGGATGCCTTGATGAAATACACTACAATATACAGGACTACTGGAGTTTCAATACACCAGCAGTAGTATTACTTCAATATAGAAGACGACAACGATATCAGTTTTAACACTCTGTATTAAATGCAATAATGTATTATAACTGATATATATATAACATACAAATACTTAATAGCAATCCTAAATCCTAAAAATAATCATATTCATGAAGTGCGCCGGCTCTCAAATGGGGACAGTTGCCTAAGTAAATATATTAAACCGTATTCCTAAAAACTAAGATAAAATCCTAAGTTTAGGATTTTATTTCCTAAAGTTCGTACTAAAAACCATTTCGTATACAAGTATACCTATACTTGTATTTATATAATACTAATTCAATGAACCTAAGATTGGATAACCGATATTTAGGAAAAATTCCTAAATACTTACTAAAATTTGGATTTAGGAATTGTACGTTAGTTGTTTTGACCAATAATGATTTGAATAATGGCGCCTTCGCAACTGTTCTTCCAAAGTGAGGCAGATCGCTCTATTTATAAGCTTTGACCCGTTTAGGAATTTAGGAGAGATGTCTCATCCAATCAGATTGCACATAGGAATTTTCTAAGCCAATCAGAGTTGGGTAGGAAATCTCATCCTAAAATACGCTAAGCGGAATCTCCAAGTAAAATTACGAATAATACAACATACAATAAAATGTGAGCAATAATACACAAAGACAGTATATCTTTTATGGTATTAAATCAAATGATGAGTAACATTTGGGTAGATAACATGTAATTGATGCAATAAAATGGAGAATTCCGGTGATTGAAAGTTCCAACTTACACCGCGAATGACCTAACAAATAGTACGCACTTCTTTCACAAAAATGAACAATAATGTAAAGTTTCAGTGACAGTAAATGATTAAAATATGTTTCTAACATCCTATCAATGAACATTACACAAAATGATACAAATATGCTGCATTAGAATATGAAAACGGATGTATTTCTACACACTGCAGTAAACAACATGGCAGCCTCCATAAATTTCAGGAAAAGTTTTAGGAAGTTAACATTCACACAAAATACAGATAAATGGATGGAGTAAAGTTAATAAATGGTGACAATTTACTTAAAGTGCAATGTACTCCTTGGAAATATGAAATAACAAAACGATACATGCATAAACATGGGAGAAAACGTGCAAGATAATAACTGACATTGCAGGATAAAAAAAGGTAACTGTCATTCTTAAGAAATACAAACATCATTATGATTAACTTTAAATGAAATAAATCATAGCTTTTAGCATTGATATAGAATACATAAAACATGTGGTACATAAATCCTACATTATGGTTTTATCCTTCTTAATTCTACCCAGAATGTGTTTCATGTGCGTTAAATGCATTGACAGTTTGCAGATGAACTTTTCTTGTTTCATAGAATACAAAATTGATACAGAATGTGCTTTAAAAAGATCTGAATTATAATTTTCCTGTACGTTGCCATGGTAACGGAACATTCTCCTTAATTTCTAGAAAAAGTGTTGGACAGTATAACTTTGTAAAATGATTTTACGTGAAATACTTATGTTTTGCTATAATTCTGTATCTGGCAATGTAATATTATTTCAGGTTATTTTGTAATTTAGGCATAAATGAGTTTGCTGAAAACGCATTTTTTGTCAATTTTCAAATTTCTGTAAAAAGCTCAAATATGAATGACCCACTAAAATTCCTCCTTAAATTGAAATGGGTATCATAGCTCTGCTGAATCCATACAAGTATTATATTCAGATGCGTGCACTTTTTTTCTATTAGACCTTGAAAAATATACATGCAGACCAATTTTTAAAGATAATGTAAAATCTTAAAAGGGGGTATTTATAAAACTGTTGCTTCTAAAACTGTGAAAATGTTGAAAGACAATATTTGTTATAAATAATTGCTTTAGGTATGTATTTCAGGACAATATGAAAATTAGTGCTTTATTTCAGACATAGAGACCACTATGTGTAAAGAAAATTGTAACATTTTATTAAAATTTGACTCTCAGAAATTGCCATTTTTCGCAAAAAGTATAATGTTCCCGTTTCCATGGTTACCAGAGCTGATTCATATCTTTTCACCCTTGATTCTTCATATATGGCTTGAATACTAAAAAGGGTGCAAATATGAAGTAATTCTGACTCTATGAGTTTCCGACCCCTTCTTTGATTTTTTGGTTCTTACAGAGAATTGGTCTTAAATTGTAACATAGTTTACCGAAAACATTTCAAAAGGAAGTAGTGTTTTAACTGAAATTAGCAGTGTAAAGTCAAAAGCAACATTTCATTTGGAAACCAAAAACGTATTACCACTGCAGTTCTACGTTATTCTTTCACTTATGTTTTAAAATCTGCTTATGAAAACAAAATGTAATAACACACGAAGTAAATGTATACCTCTAACATATTTGTCAGATATACATTATGTACATGCTTTTGATAGAGTTTACGAAGTTTATACGTAAAAATGCAGTATTAGAAACATACTATGATTTGTATAAATATTCACAGTTGCCTCAAATAGATGTATCTAGAATAAGAATATGAATAAACATCACGCTTAAAAATTAAATGATCACAAGACATCAAAAGTACAATAGAAATAGAACACAGGTATACATTTTATCATTCTATCATACAATAATTTAATATTTTCACTAAATCTGTCCTTAAGAGGTAACATGCAGAAACTGTTATCTTAATGCTTGGTTTTAAAGATGAACAGAGACCTAAAAAAGTGCATAAAGTATATTGACAATTTTGTCAGATATAGTATTTACTTATCATTATGGTATAATAGTAGCACTTTATGAATATATATATCGCAGATTTACATATTATATTTTATTTCTTTACTAAGCAGTATATTGATTTGCCTTTTATTTTCATTCAAACTACTGGATTAAATAAAATGTAAAATGAATAAAGGCCCGTTACTCTACATTTTCTCTGAAAGAATATAACATATCCCATGCACAACTGCTGTTGTTACTGATCACTTGTGTGGAGTTTCATTAAATTGTTTCAAGGGGATAAGGGGAAATGGTGCGCACAAGACTGTGTCTATATATATCTATATTAGTATAGAAACAAAAAAAATCCCGTAACTCTGCTTTTTTCTGAAAGAACATAACATGCCCAATGTAGAGCTCCTGTTGCTACTGATAACTTGTAAGAAGTTTCATAAAATTGTGTAAAGAGGATGAGGAGAGATGGTGCGCAAAGACAGAGGGACAGATAGACAGACAGACAGACAGACAACCTGAAACCAGTTTACCCCCTACAACTCTGAAGAAGTAGAATCCTAGAACTGACGCTTGTTTATTTGATTAAACTCAATAAATAAAGTGATTGAGATTACAACATTCTTTCTTCGGCAGTAGTTGATGGCCTAACTAGTAACTCAACTGAGTGTTAGAAGGGAACTGACTTCAGTAAAACTGAAAATAACACATACAAAATACTTTAAGCTTTGTTATCATTGCCAACACATAATGTTTATATCAACTTTATCATCTATAATTATGTAATCAGCTAATATGTAATATGAAACTAGAATGTGTCTGTAGGACACAGGGTGTGCCCCCCATTGGTACATTTGTCACAAATAAGGGGCAATAATTCAATTGTTTGTAGTCTCAGTTTGAGGGTATAGCCTCAACAAACATTATATGAAAAGGATTCATTATTCTAGGCCATATTCTTTTTGAGCTATGTGCATCACAAACAAAGAATCCACTATTTTGGCTATTTCAAGGGCCATAACTCTGTAATGAGAGCTAAGATTCATAAGAAGAATGCCAAGTGTGCAAGGTCACATCACAATAAAGACTCCAGCAAGGTTTTCTGAATTTACATCAAATACTTTTTGAGCTAGGCACATAATTAGGAAAAAAAGTGCATTTTTTTGCTATTTCAGGGGCCATAACTTTAAAAATAGGGGGTGGAGCCAGCCAAAAAAATTAGAGGTGTGCAAGTTTGTATCATGATTAAGACTTATGCAAGTTTTCAACCATTTATATTAAATACTTTTTGAGCTAGGTGCGTCACAAAGTGAAAATGTACATTTTTGACTATTTCAGGGGCCATAACTCTAAAAATAGGGGGCGGACCCAAATGAAAAATAAGAGGTGCGCAAATTCATATCATGATTAAGACTCATCCAAGGTTTCATGAATTTATATCAAATACTTTTTGAGCTAGGCATGTCAAAGGTGAAAATGTGCATTTTTGACTAATTCAGGGGCCATAACTCTGAAAATAGGGGCCGGAGCCAGACGAAAAATAGGAGGTGCGCAAGTTCATATCATGATTAAGACTCATGAAAGATTTCATGAATCTATATCAAATACTTTTTGAGCTAGGCATGTCACAAGGTGAAAATGTGCATTTTTTACTATTTCAGGGGCCATAACTCTGAAAATAGGGGGTGGAGCCAGATGAAAAATAGGAGGTGCGCAAGTTCATATCATGATTAAGACTCATGCAAGGTTTCATGAATCTATATCAAATACTTTTTGAGCTAGGCGTGTCACAAGGTAAAAATGTGCATTTTTGACTATTTCAGGGGCCATAACTCTGAAAATAGGGGGCGGAGCCAGACGAAAAATAGGAGGTGCGCAAGTTCATATCATGATAAAGACTCATGCAAGGTTTCATCAATTTATATCAAATACTTTTTGAGCTAGGCGCGTCACGAACTTTGGACGGACGGACGGACGCACGGACAAGACCAAATCTATATGCCCCCACCACTCATGGGGGGCACAAAAATGAACAATGTTCTGACAAGATTTTGGATTTCTACAAAAAGGAAAAATACCAAAATGTCATGGAGCGGAAATCATGGTATATCACTACTGGATGCACATACCATTAAACATGGTTTAAAACAATTAAAATAGGAAAAACCGTTAATTAATCCCATTAATTCTTGCATCACTTTATTTAACAGGTTTCACAATATTAATGGGTTACATGTTAAAATACCATTAAAACACCCATTCTTGACCATGAATCATGCTGTTAAAAATTTAGTTTGGTAGCTAAAATAGTAAATGGCTTTGAAAAAATAGTGAAATTCTGTATATTTTTATGTTTCCTTTTATTTGAACAGGTTGCTGAAAAAAATATTTAAGAAAATGTAAACTTTATTGAGGAATCCGCCATGTTTTTGGCACCCCAGATTAGCGAAAAAGTCACGTGGTACATGCACCCTGTTGATTGGAGTTGGGAGAAACTACTTGTGATGCAATCCCTCAAACATAAATTTGCTCTTAGCTGTTTAAGTGCATGCACATAAGCACAAAGTATTGAAGTAAAGCTAAATTGTGAGGCCCATGGTGCGCTGACATTGTCATCAGCAGTTGCTTTTTTGAATACACCTGATGCCTAATGTCTGTACCGATAAAAACTTGCTCAGAATGTTTGTCAATATTATAATGTTGAATAGTTAAAACTACCCACATGGTCACTTGATCTATTAAACCGGTACCTGTAAACCCTTCACAGTACAACTCAATACAATACAATATCCATTTATTTTCTCATTTCATATGAAAATATGGGAGAATAAGGATACAATATAACAAATGTTTGAACGAGGCTGTTACATGTGTTTACATTACAAAATAATAAGAGAAAAAAAGAAGAAACAAATATTCTTCTACCTTTTTACAAAACAGTATATATGTGTAGATTACATGTGTAGTAATACGTAGTTTAAATCAATACGGCAAATATTAATATGAAGTTGATTATCTTAAGATGTCTAATTCTGATGGCAAATTTTTCATGGCCCTTAATTTGATATACAATAAAAATATTATAAACCCACTAAAATTGAATATGACATGTTTAATGAGACCATTAATCAATTTTTTGATAATTAAATGCTATTAACAGAGTATTAAAAATTTTAATGGCCCCGTTAGTTCTTACTAATTAATGTGGAATTAAGGGGTACTTTTTAATGGCACATTAATTTCATGCCAATTAAAAATTTTCATGGAGTTGTAAGGAGCCTGTTAACTTATTTTAATGGTTTATTTTAAGCAGCTTTTCATGGCCATCAAAGTCATTTTTAATGTATGGCATAAAAAGTATGGTCATGAAAATCCCATTAAATAGTAAGAAGTAATGGGTGAATGTTAATGGTGATCTGTTAAAACTCTGTTAAAAACGTTTGAAAAAATTAAGGCCAATTCCATGACCCTTTTAAAGGCATATGCATCCAGTAGTGTATTGCTTATGCTCGATCCTACTAACAATATAAAGCCATAAAACCTTCAATAAACCCGTCTACAAGGTTTCTCACTATTCATTAAAAAAAAACTGAATTAAAATTTGACGACGGCGGCTATTTGGATATCTTGATAAAACCAATTTCCAACAATCTACAAGATATCAGTCAATGAATTATCAATGGACCCCAGAGAACAGGAAACTTAAAAAAATAGTATATATTCTCAATTGCAATTTTTACTTAAGTTAGGCTAAACTGATAAATAAGATAAAAACTGTATGTCTTGATGTGCGTAAAAATAGAAAATTCGATAGTTAGTTTAAGATAACAGCACAAATATGCCCCGCATATTCATGTTACATAAAATAAAACGGAAATGTGAAATAACATGTGAAATATTAAAAAAAGCTAGTTTTCTTGAGTGCTTAAATATTCATCTTCAAATAACAATATGCAGCAAAATAACTTTATTAGGAATACCGAAATATACACAAATGTGCTTTCATATGTATTTTTAGATATGTGATCACCGTATTGACACTCAGTGATCTCCAACTATGAAAATTGTTTGGAACGCATTATCATTATAATATTTTCCCCTACATAAAACATTTAAGGAACTACAAGTAAGAGGTGTCTTAAATAAAAGATGCTTACGTTTATTTTTAAAAGAAAATGATTTCAGAAGAGTTTTACAAGATGTTAAAAATGTATAAGTCTATTATTATGTTTCATATATTTTAGAGTCCTTTTTGCTCTATCTGTAAGTTTCCTACAAAAAAAAATCTTGTAACGTAACAAATGCGTTTCTGTTTTAACATATCCTGTGCAACATACAAGAAATCTAAATTTGTTTTATATGAAACATATTCAAAACAATAGGTTACTAAACCAACACTGAAACGTTCTCTTCTATACTTGATTAAAAGCATTAACGGAAATTTACAAATATTCTTACGTATCGTCACAAAGCAAGTCGTCAAATATTGGTACTCTTCAAGTAAACATCAACGTTTAATGTTTACGATGTCGACACTAACAGTCGTGTTACCTTAAAGTTATATTGCAATTTTACTACAAACTATAAAGCATGCTCTTAAGACAGAGTTATTAGACGATACAGAACAAGTGACAAAAAGAGTTATTTAGCATGTATAACCACACATCAGTCTGCCTTTATATCCTTGCACAAATACAGAATTACATGTAAAATTCTCTTTCCTGAACCTGACGAAGCTTTTAAAATGCTCAGCTTGGTTTCGTTTTATCCTAGCATATTCACTTTGATGTATGCACTTGTTGCCTCATAGCAAAATTTGAGTTGCTCCTGAAAAAAATAATCAACACTTCACTAAGGATAGTCAAGAAAATGTTATTACACAAAAATATGTAAATAATAATGACAACAACAATAATAACGACAGTAATAATGGTAATTATAATAATAAATATAGTAATGAGTATAATAATATTAGAAGAAATTATGATTTAATCTTACAAAATGAAACTCATGAAAAAAAAATGCACCATAAAACAAAAAAGTGCGGTGAAAACTTTCAACTTGCGTAACAAATTCAATACGAAAAGACGCTCATGTAATATCCTCTTCATCGAGGGTATAAAACATATATACTGTGACAGATTCACACAGAAAGCAGGGACATCAACAAATTCACAATGGACTTCAATGCTGCTCTACTCTAGGCAGCAAATAAATGTATTCTTAGAGGTTCCAGGATAGATTACATGTCATACTGCAACAAGGATCTAGAGTCCCTTGAGGAGGAGATCTTATTTCATAATCCAATATGAAGTGCGTTTTATGACAACTGATATTTGTGTAAATTATGCTAGTTTTTCATACAATTTGATTTATTTTATCAATCATAATATATAAATAACTTCATTTCTTATAAAACTATAAAGAGTATTCAGTCTGAACAGGTAAATAACGGACACAAATATTGTTATGTGTTATATTAAAATATTCTTTTGAATGAAAATTCGCTCTGTAACGTATATGTCGCTGATTTACAGCAATCTTTGTAAAATCAAAGAAGTAACGAAACTTTGTTGATAGTTAACTAAAATATTTAATATGTGTACTCCAAAGGCATAAAAACTAAATAAAAACAAATCTGATTATATCTGGGAACATTAGTTGTGGGGACACTTTTGCTGTCCAAGTTGCTCCTCTATCTGTAGAATGGACGTGAAGCCGAAGCACAATCTTCCCAAACCAACAACATAAAACTCCAAAAGGCAAGGGCCAAGTTCCTAGGAGCCAAGATCAAGGCCAAAAACTAACACGGCAATTGAAAGATGAAGGCGTATTCCAAAAGGCACTACAACTGTAGACGAAATGGTTCACTGCTGACTGGAAAACAGGCGGCAAATAATTTTCTGACAACTAGGAAAAAGTAAGCAACATCATGGTTAACAGAGGACGGCAAGGAGAAGTTAGAAGGGAGGAAAGAGAGAGAGAGAAGACCCAAAGACTCCAAGGAAGAAGTGATGGAAATTAGCCTCACACTAAATGGGCTACTTACAGCACAGACGAAACCGTAAAGTTTAGAGTCTAATAAAACATTCTTCTTCTTCTTATAGAATTATAAGCTATGAAAGTCATGAGATGGCATTGGAATTTGGGCACAGTCCCTAGCATAGTGTCCTTTTATACCTATAGAGAGAGAGAGGGGGGGGGGGGGGGGTATGAGAGAGAGTGAGAGAGAGAAAGGCAGTATATATTCAAACAGTGTCAAACGTTTAACTGTAAACCTGAGCGCTTTGTATAGTTTGATATTATATAAAAATTGCATTTCTGAGAGGGTGATATGAAAAATGTTCACCGCGAGATAAATAAATTCGTATTTCGAGGGGTAAACATTTTTCATATCACCCTCTTAGCATAAAAAAGAAAATTATCAATGCGAAAGTATCCGTCTCTCAACGGGTGATATGAAACAATAATATCACATGCGCAGAAAATTAAAATAACGTTGTTGCGCATGTGATATGAAATTATAGATCATATCACCTGCGCAGAAATTGAAAATAACGATTTTGCGCACGTGATATAAAATCACTGGGGAATATGATGTATAATTCAAGTTAAACTAATGGGAAATTTGCATTGGACATTTATGTGAGGTATAATAAATATAAATGCTAACTGAACACACCGATCAATAGAATTTCATTATATCTCGTTAACAGATAACAGATGTCAGGCATCTGTTTCGGTCATTGGAAGTAGTCATCTAAAGATAATTTAATTTGTTATCGCATATTCTACCAGAAGAGCAATATGTGGTATTTTTTTGACAGTAGAAAATATATGTTTTATAAAAGCAGAGCGCGTTTGATCGGTTGTCCTGTAATTTTCCTGAGGAAGCAGCGGGAAAAGAAAATGTATGATATCATGTTAATCAAAAAACTTTGTTCGATTGCCTGAAGTGATAAACAGAGATTTATACATCTACTTAAAATGAAATGTATATAGGGGCCGCAAGATAATATTTTATTATTTCAAAGATATCATTTGTTAACTGGTTTAACAAAACACCGGTACTTACTAAAACATGCATTTGCTGAAAGGGTTCGTCCGTTATGTTTTATTGCTGTCATGGCTTGTATTAAACTTTGATTATAGAATTATAGAAATATAATAAACCACGTGCAAAGGAAAGTTAAATCAAATATAAAGACGAATGAAATTAAATTAAAAACGCATTTTATAAATCTTTATATATACGTTAGATGTTGCATCGCTTTGTTATTATAAAGGGTTTGAATTCCATTGTCAATTGTTTTGTTTAAAAATTGATCTTTATTTCTTTTTATGACGAGTACACATTTATTGACTAAAAACTTCTCTCACATGATTTACTGTGGTTGCATAAATACAATTAATTTGTGGTAGATGCAGATTTGCACTTTCCGTCAATCTTGATTTTTTTTCAATCAAAGTTATTATGTGTATATAAGAATGAAAAATTTACAAAATTCGCCAAGACCAAACCAATTGGAAATAAAAGAAGCCGCTGTCATTTACTGCTGTTCGTAGAAATCAATCCAAGAACACTACTGGGTGCTAATAAAATATAACTGCAATATTAATTTCAAATGAGGAAATATTTTATGACAGCCGTCACGATATCATAGTTTATTTAACAAGTACAAAAATTTATTAGAGAATATTGACTCCATTACATTATTATATTTTAAATAAAATCTTCGCTAGCAATTTCATGACAACATAAAACAATCAATTTACCATGCTGGTTATTGCAGTTGGCCGTCTTGTCCGCAAATGTCTCAGGGTATTCAAAACATTGACCTGTCGCTCAAGTTTAATTTTCTCCATTAAAATTGCCAATGCACAAAACAGCCCACTTCTCTCATTGGCTTTCCTGAAATAACAATACAATAACTGTTTTATCAATACAATTTTTGGTATTTACAATAATGATTTTTGAAAAAAGAAATAGCTGGAACAGACAAAAATGAAATGCCTTCAAATATATAAAATCTATCTTTAACTCTGTTTATGCATATTTTGAGACGAATTTGTTTCAATATTTAAAACCTCTTGAGAATATAATAAAAAAAAAGACGCCATTCTATTAAAGAATATTAGAACAAATTGCTTAATTTCGAGTTTACCTAATGATATGATGGTCAAGAGAAGAAATTCTGAAGAGAGACCTTGGAATGTTTAGAATGTTAAAGCATGTTTTCCAGTGCGGTCTGAGAACGATTTTAATATAATTTGGCACATAATTATATTCACAGTAATAAGACCCCTGGCTTAGAAGACAATGTCGCACTTACAAGTAAAAGTTTAGCATGGCATTATTAGGGACAGTTTCCTCTCCGGTCCATATCTCTGCCAACCATCAAGAGGTCTATAAAACTAGCAGGACTATTTCCAGTAAACAGACAACGTGGCGTATGCAAACCGGAACCTTAGCTTAAAGGCCAAGCTTACACTTGAATGTCAAAGTTAAATATAATTCTTTGCTTGCCAGGTCCATTACTTTGTATTGCTTAAAAAGATTTTAATATTACTTGATACAAATTTCATCATTATGCTACAACGTGTCATACACAATACCTAGTGCGCCCAGCCAGAAGGTCAATGTCACACTGTGAGGTGAAAAGTAAATAGGTTTTTATTTCCAGTCTGGTCCATAACTCTACCATCAATCAATTGATATGTTTGTAATATGGCGCAAGTATTCCCTAAACGTATCGCAGGCAACATCAGATTCTACCTCATGTGTGTATTTTAATAGTCTTATATAAAATAGTGAAGCCGAGTTACAAACTATACGTTCATAAGCTGTTTTTTTTTTTCATTTTGTCAGTCGTGCATTGAACATAAACAGACACAAACCAAAACACATTGTCTAGAAATTATTAAATTAACAGCAACATTATAAATGAAACAAACGGTATGCTAGAATAACATGCAAAGAAACAAAGAAATATAAAAATGAACAAACAACAGGAAGAAAATGATTTGCAAGAAGAATATTTAGCATTTTCTTTCAGTATACTGTGCAGCAAAATTTATTATTACAAACAGTTAATTTGGTGGTTTGTTGGCAAAGTTGGAGACTAGCATGTAGATGTAACTCTCTGCATTACAATGACATACAATATCAAGAAACTTAACAGAAAGCAACACAAAGGCATTCGTGTGACCTTGATTTGTGAGTGACTGTCACTGATCCAAAAATCAAGGGAATCTTTCTCTAGTAGAACTAAATAATTGTGTAAAATTTGAAACACTAGCTATTATACATTCTAAAACAGATCCCAGGAAACGAACAGATTACTAGAAATCAAGTCAGATTTCAGGTTTCTGTGACTTTGACCTTTAAGTCACTATAATAAATAAATCAACAGAAATATTTCTCCAGTAGTACCTAGTCATTGTGTAAGGCCACAACTGTTTCACCTAATCACTCATAGCCAGGAAACTCTTTTATTTTTTTGGTTACTTGAACTATGACTTTTAAATGGTAGACCCCAAAATAACAAAAATCCTTTGTAAGCGAAGCAGTCATCCTGTAAAATTTGAAAGAGTGTAGCTCTAAGCTTCTAAGCTCTAATACACTTGCTGACTAAGAACCTGGAAACAAAAAGTCTGCCAACTAATAGTTCAGGTCCCTGTAACCTTGACATTTGAGCCACAGATAAAGAAAAAAAAGCAAGAAAGATCTTCACCTAGTGGTATTCAGTCATTGTATTAAGTTTTGAAGTCGGAGCTGTTATACTTTATATTATTATATAACTGAATGTTTGGAAACCATTTTCAGTCCTTAGCTCACTGTATCCATAACCTTTGATCTTCTGACCCCAGAAACAATAGACATCCTTTTGAAGTGGAGCTTAACCATTGCATAAAGTTAGAAAGATCTATATTTGTAAAGCCTAATTAAGAGTCCGGAAAGAAAACCAAAACATGACATGAAGTCCATGTGACATTGACCTTTGAGCCATTGACGTAAAAATAAATAGAGCTTGAAATCATTATGAACTAGCCAGATGTATTTAGCTTTAGTTGTCAGTTTCAAAACTGCAGTTGCTATACTTACAGTTCAGAATAAATATTTAGTCTCAATGCCACATTGCCTTTTTCCTACTGACTCCACAAACAATAGATAGTAGAGATCCTCCTATTTTTGGCTTATTTAGCATAACAATAAAAAAGATGTAGCTATTATATTTTCATAAGAGTCCGAAAACGAAACTTTTGACGGACGGACGGACAGGCAGACGTAGAAGAATAAAGACTGTCAGAAAACGATTAAAATCTTTTACTAACAGACAATGCACAATCACGTGTGATCTCTCTTCGCCTAATTCATTTGCATATTCTTTGACTTCATTCAAAAACTGCACGAATTCTCTAGCATCCTCTGGTGTGTCGTCTCCTGTCATCCATTTAGTGTACTCGAAATGGTAAATAGTCTTTTCTCCACTGTCAATCTAAATAAAGTGATCTTGTAGACTTGTAGTAAGATTCATTTCATTAATATATAAGACTGATAATCCGTTCAAGCCGCTTTGTTACTTGATAATGCATTGTTTATTTATTTACATGTGTGGGCTCATGTCGTAAACTCGGAAGACATACATGCACAAATCAAAGACTTCTAATCAATCATGCTGTTTTTCGTTTGTTGAAAGTAAACGTATATGATCAGATAAAGTCGCATCACGTATAAGAAGAGGAACACTAGGAAATTCTGCTAAAGACTCAACAACAAATATAGTCCATGCGATGTACATAGTGGACGAACTGATAAACTAGACTAAAGCGAGACATAAGTATGTTCACAGACAAATTACCACAACGTAAATAAACTTTCTGGCTGTATTTCCTGCCCAAAGGACTAAATTAACCTTATCCCAGCAGGATACGACGTCG
>NW_026461141.1:0-74734 GCF_021730395.1 Mercenaria mercenaria | reverse complement strand
CGTGCAATCATTCCCGCAGGCATTCCCATCTTTATTCTTCCATACTCTTCTAATCTCTTACAGATCATCATGAGGAACCCATCTAGCAGGTTCATCTCCCCAGAGTCTAGCGATGAAGCTGATTTAAAGCTTGTTCTCTTTCAATAATCTTCCAGCGTTTTTTCAACTTCTTCTTCAGAAGGTTCTTTCCCCAAACTTTCATGTATTTTTATTATTCCCTCGTCCATTCTTCAGGAGACATGAATAGGCGGTGGGTTCTTGGAAAAGCTGTGGTAAACCCTGAATATGCTTCTATAACTTTTATTTCATCACCTAATAACGCTAAAATTGCTCTTTAATTCCAGGTAATGCTTTTAACTGCTTGATAATTGTTCTTTTTGACTTTCTATTCCTTCAGTAATGGCTTATAAATTTCAGTGAACATATCCCGATTTCCTAGCATTTCTAATTTTTTCTCTCATTAATCTTCCCTAAGAGCCTCATCTTCTGCCCACTAAAGTTTTTCTTATTCTTATTTCATTAAATTTTGATTGGCATATATATATAATAATGTAAGTAATGTAAAATAATGTAATAACACAAAATAATAATGTAATAATACAAAAAAGATAATGTAATAACACAAAATAATAATGACAAATAATATAATAGGAAATTCCAAATTATGATACAAACAAGCATAATAAACTTAAAACAACATTATCCATTTATTTAAAATTAGCCAGATTCATGTTATAGAATGTTAATATGTGATCTTCTGGATCTGGAAAAAACAAACAATAATACATATGGAATTAGAAAACCACTATAAATTATGATAAATATACTTATATTCTAAAAATCTAGAACAATTTTAAATACCAAGATTTAATCAAAATTTTGTAACGAATTGCAAAAAAAATTGAAATACATCCTGTTGAAATACTCGAATATTCAGCTGATTCAGACCCAAATTGAACCCTGTAAATCTTGGAATCAGAAAGAACAAAAGGGAGTAATAATTGATGATTATTTGTATGTGAAATAAAAAATTCAGAATGAAATAATAAAGAACATTATTCAAGGGCGTCATAAAAACTGCCTGTGTTATTAATTAAAGTCAATCATATTATAAAACCACCCAAAGATATTGGCTTAACTGTTCAACATTATATTTTATTTGAAATCCAAGTTAAACGAGAAAATGAATTATTTGTAATGAACAAAATATTAACCTAAATCACTCTCTAATGCAACAAATCAAAAATATGAATTTTTTATATCTCGATATACCGAGGAATTTTTAAGAAAAAACTTTACTGGTAATATTAGATGGGAATTTTTAATGATGTAAAGAAAGAAGTAACCTGACGTATAAGAAAAGTTAAATTTGATATTGATTTTAAGTGATTATGCTACAAAAAGACAATATCAAAAAACTTAAAAGGAATCAGAATCATATCTTCACAGAAAAAAAGGAACTTGATGACACACAAGAACAAGCAAAGATAAGGGAGGTAATGAAATCATCAATCGAGGAGATCCAGATAAACCCAAACGATGCAGTTTTCAAGACGAGTATGTGTTTTAAAAAAGTTCAAAGTGTAATAGATGACTATTATCTTGAAAGACACAAATCTATAAAACCAAACACTAGAAGCAAAGTAAAGAATATTGAAGAATTAACAAAAGATTAAAAAGAAATCGTTATTAATGGTAGTTGAATTACAAGATAAAATATTTCAACTGAAAAAGCACAAATGAAATCTATGGATATTTCTATTAAAAGAACTTGAAGAGAAATCTGATTTGACAGACGAAACAAAAAACAGTATTTAGAACCAATTTTTGAAAAGTTATACAATCAAGTTTCAAGAATTAAAAAGATAGTATGATTAAACATGAAGAACTAAAAGACAAGATTATTGAAGCCGAGACAAAGTTACAAAATATGTATCAGTAAGAAACTAGAACAGAAATAAATAAACAAATACGTGAAACTTAAAATAAGCATAAAGAGTTATTAGAATTAATTTCACCAATAAACTTGCCGAATAATAAATCAGAACAGGAAAAAGCAGCTTCACAAAGAGGTGATGATCACGACACAGCATAGATAACCTTAAGAAGAGCTTTATTCTAAAATAGAATGATATTTAAAAAACAAAATCGAGAGTAGGATTGATTACTGTTGACAAACCGCATAATTTAAAGAATTGCAGACTTAAGTATTAATACAAAAATATTACAAGAAGATATAACGCAGTTTTAATGCTAAAGTTGAAGAAACATAAAAATGAACTGACTCTTGTAGTATTGAAAAATCAAGCAAAACAAGGAGAAGCAATTAAACACAATTAATGGACAGCTATAAAATTTTAAGAAAACAACCCTTCTTGATTAGTACTGTTGACACGCGTCAAAATTTAAAGTATTCGAATTAAGTAAAACTTACAGTTTATTAATTACAAGAAGATATCAACAATTTAATATGCTAAAGTTGAAAAAAATAAAAATGAACTGAACTTTGTAGTTGAAAAGATCAGTTAAACAAGGGGTGGTTACTTACTGCTAATACTAAAGCAATTATCACCAATACTGATGCAATAAATATAAATTAATATCAGCTGGATGCATATGAAAACAAGGCGTAGTTTTTTGAAAAAAAAAAATAGACACTCATAATATCGTGAAAATAAAAAGTTCTGGTGAAGGCTACAACAAAACGAATTGATGATTTGGCAAAGTAATTCTTGAACATGGAAAATAAATTTACCGAATATAAATCTGAACTGGAAAAACGTAAACACACGTGTAGATTGTCTTTTTGAATATAACAGTGGTCTTAATTTTGGAGAACCAATACAATTCATATAATAAAACATGAAAAAGTATTTTGATCGCCAAGGTGTCTGATATATTCCATTATAAGAAAAAGTAATAATAATAGATGCGGGCAATTTGGATGCATTTAATATGAATCCTGGTAATGACGTAGATTAGAAAGATTTTAAAACACAAACGCAAGAATATAAACATAGCAGTACACCGGATGTGCTATTTAAAAATGTGTTTTTAACCAAAACGGCTGGAATTTATATTAATAGATATTAGGTTTTTATTTAACGAAGTGTTTTGGTCAGACGACAAAAAATGTCAAATATCACATTTTCTTTTTAGGTGGTGGCAAGATGGTTTACAGGTAAATTTCCCGGCGGAGTGTAAATATACCACCCGAGATAGTTTGAAAGAAGACCCCCCCATTAGCATTTCAATAGATAAAGAAAAAAAAATTAAAATTTATTTAACAGAAAGGACAATTTTGTAGATATTCATCCTTAATGCGATTCATCATCCAACAGAAGTATTCATTAATCATATGAAGGATAGTTATGGCCCATACTTACATATTGGAGAATATAGTAAATTTAAAGAAAGTAAACTTTTGAATAAATTACTGTATTATTTATTTAACCGGAAAACTTAATATAATGGGAATATTCAATAATATAAACGAAAAAGTTAAGTAACATATAAAGACAAATAATAAGAAAACCTCCATTGTCTTAACATGTTATACCGAAGATACTGAAATGGAATTATTTCAATGGAAAACTGTAAATGCTAGTCCCTGGTTTAGATTCACAATGGTAATAATGTAACATTATTTAAATTCTATTTAATTATTCTTATTGATGCAGTTAAATTAGATAAAGAAGAAACTAAATTACAACAAAAAAACAAGAAAATGTAAATTCTTCACAGTTACCATGCAAACACTAAAAAAAAATGAATCAATTGAATTCATTATGCTAATAATTTTAACATGAATTATGATATTTCTATTTACTGTGTTTAAAATGTTAAAAATAATCAATTAACAATTTAATGGTACTATTAATTTAAGTTAGAAACTTATGTTCTCCTAAAACAATTATAAAGAATCACATCATAACGATCTTAAAAAATCAAAAAGATGCTTAAAAAATATCAAAAAGATGTTAAAAATACCAAAAATCACATCAAAAAAATCTTAAAAAATATCAACAAGATGTTTAAAATACCAAAAATCACATCAAAAAGATGCTTAAAAAAATTCATCTAAAGATGTTTTAAATTTTTTTTTTATTTTTTTGAGTATATCTCATAATATATTATTAATTTTGAGTATTAAATTCATAATATATTTTAAGATAGATTTTTTATTTAAATGCTTCAGTATAAATACCCGTCATTTAAAATATATCTTTTATCTCATAACATGATAGAGATTTTTATTTATAACAAAACTAGAAATGTTTTGATTGTTTGATTTTATAATTTTTAAATTTCTGCATACTTTGTGTTATGTTAATTCATAGTATCTTATATTTTATGATTTAGTGTATTTTTAAACAACACTCTTTTTTATTTCCTTACATTTTTTATATATTTATCATCCTCTAATAATATGAATAACATATTACTACGTAAACCAACAAACACAACAATTGGAAACCAGCACTTCATCTTTAAATTTTTCCAATGACTTTTTTATTTTCATTGAAAATAAAATTTTTGATTACTTTCAATAATCACTATTAATCAAATAATTCTTTATCTTTATAAAGTCTTTTATAGAACATCTTATAGTTTTAAAGTTCATAACAAAGAGAATCAGTATCAGTAAATAACAACTTTGCTAAATCTCCATATTTTTGTTTTATATAATTATAGTGGAAGTCATACATTATATTTGAGATAAACTAACAACACACATTCCCACAAACTAGGTCTATTTAATAATAGACTTTCTTTTAATCTGTTTATCCGATAAATTATTATCGTTGAATATGTTTGGCACAGATAAACGTTGGAACGTGCACCATAGTTCAACCATATTTTTTCATCAAGGGTTAATTTAATATTAACCCTTTTTATCTTTACATTCCTCCTTCGTTTTACTACCAAAACGAATTTATTCATCAATTTAAAGAAATCCTTTTCAAAGGAATTCTTTGACTCAGATCTTTTCTGAGTATTAAAATCTATATATTCTTTAACCTAGGCCTTCATAAAAGGTTAAAACTCTATGTTTTTTTTTTATTTTTAAACCCAACTGAGTATACAGTTCTAGATTTCTGTAAAGACCTACATAGTTTTCTTTTTCATGAAAGTTTGAACCAACTTCTTTACATTTGCTTTTTCCATTTCAAATTTTTCTTAATATTTTTTTTACTGTAAATAGTAAGTTATTCATCTGGTATAAAATAATTTTTTTTTTCTGAGCTAGCGTAATTCATATTAAAGAATGTAATTCTTCTGGATAGTCAAGATCACACTCAACTAAAAATTGGTTTTAACTAACCCTTTGCTATTATTTCTTAAATTGTTTTTTCGGTGGTCCATTTAAAATTATACTACCCAGTAGGAAAAGACTGGCTCATTGCCCAAACCATAAAGATGTTGGCACCTCAATAAGTAATATATTAACTTTCTCTTTTATTATGGATGTAACTTTTTCATGTTATTTATTATTTGCCTTACTGTAGCGTTAGCTATATAGCTATGCCACCTAAGACCTTTTCAATAAATACATAACAAATCAATATCCTGCATAATAAATCTTATTTATTTAGAGTATTTTTAAAACATAGCATCCCAGCCTAACTCCAGACTGCTGAAGTAATGACAAGGTCTAACATATAGTACCCCATTACAATTTTTTCTAAAATTTTCAAAAACATCAGTCAAAAGTAAGACATCAGTTTTTAAGTATAAATCATGGTATTCACCAAGATTCTTTATTTTAAAATTTTTTCCAAATATTTTTGGCAGTTTATGTTCTTCATCAATATATTATTTTTCATTAATGAAGAATAAAATGATGCCTTTTTTGGACGGTATTTTTTTTCTTTTGAATATTTTCAAGATGAATCCATATAGTCATACGGATAAACTCCTTTGACTTTTTAATAATTCTATAAATTTAATCAAATTCCTGATTTAAATATTTAACATCGGAAATAATTTTTTTACTAAATTAATCAAGTGACTGAGAACATAAAATTAAAATGAATCAATAAACACCAAGTGCACTATCAAAAACGCCATATAGTTTTCCACATTGTTTTGGAATGACGTATTTCTTTTTTGAATTTCCCTATTTTTTTGCATAATAAAATGAAGTCCATAACCTCTCAAATTATGAAATACACAGTATTTTCTTTGTTAAAAAAAAAATTAATGTTTGCACCTGATGAGCGCCTTCCTCAAATTGCCAGTTATATGGCAAATGGTCCTCTTACCTGTGGGTTTTCATCTTTTTTGATATTCTTTTCCACAGATGCGGCAAGGATTTTTGTCTTTTAAATTCTTTTTCGTCTTTTTTAGACATTCTTAAATCTTTATTAAAATTATTTCCTAATACTTCTTTACAATGCTTTTCTTCTTCAAGCATTTTTTTTTATAAATTTATATACAGAATCAGGTCCTCTATAGACCTGAGTTGGCTTTGTATATTTGTCGTCATAACAACAGACGACTTTATACCATAACCACAGTCAGTGTTTTCTGATATTCTGCGGTAAATGAGGAAGTCAGAAGTAGGCTGTTGCCGTGGACACCTTTACCTGTTAATGCCTCAAAATCGGCCATAGATAACAAAAAGGCGCGCCGAATCTGTTTTTAAAAATTTTTAAATCTACTTTGCTACCAACAGTAGAGACAGGGCATTTTATAGCCTTTGTCCCGTTGATAAGCAAGACAATTTTCTTTATGTCTATTCAGTATTTCTTCTTTTGTGAAATGCTGAAGACAACTTTTGCAGAAATGTTTTTTCCCGTGATATTTTGTTTTTGTAAACATTAGTCTGTACAAAGTCTTGATCCAGCCATAATGATTAACTGGTAACTACAATCATCATTTGGCTTTCAGAAATTAATAATAAATCACAGTGGTCTTCAAAAACCACCTTTGATATATATAATGGCTATACTCCATTAATTTCATTCATAACCAAATACGTTAAATGAAATTTCATTTTAATTCAATTTTAGGTATTTGATTTACTTAACATGAAACTTTATTCCTGTGAAATTAAACATTATTAATATACTTTTATATTTACTACTTCTTTCAGGGTTTTGTTTTATAGGAAATTTATGTGCCAAATGACACCACCTAAAACATTTATTATCTTTATTTTTTATATTATTAATCCTTTCATTGGATTTTGTAGTGATTTTGGTAACTCTAGATAACTAGAAGCGGCTAAAGGCTCATAATTTATATCTGTTTATATAATGAGCGTTTCGGGCTGACTCTATTCCCCCCGCTTCTTTCAGATATCCAGTACCAATTCTTTTATATTTCTCAAAGCTGACGCAAAGTTTTTTTTTTATTTCGTTTTTGTTAATAACTTCTAAAGCCTTTGATTGGAAATAAGCTGATTTATATATTTCTTCATTTTTATTCATTTTTACAAAAGTTATTTTTAAAATAACGTTTATTTTTATACCTTTTATTTTTTTAAGCTCATTTTTAAGTATTTCATAAGAATCATTTATAGTTAAATATAATTGATTCTTTGGATCTTGTTTATATTCGATTTTAATTTTAAATTTCTTATAATATTGTTTTTTTGATCTCTCTATTTCCATCTATATATTATATTTAGAAAATAAATCTTTGGACAAAACGCACCCTCGGTAAAAACTTATATATATATTTCAATTTATATTTTTCCCCCATCGTTTTTTGATTTTCCCAAAATTTTTGCCCTACCTCTACCTTCACAACAATTTGCTATCGTTCTAGAATTAATATTAAGATTTTTTAGGATGTTTGATAATAGTTTTATATTTTTTTTCCTCTTTTGTACTACAATTTATTGCAATAAAATTTTTTAGGATTGTTTCGATAATTATTTGGTCTTGGACAATCACATAACCTTTCGGTATTTTCTTCTTCGGTTAATAGACAACCACATTTCCATTCAAATAATTTATTTTTTTCGATAGATAAGGATCAATAACATTTTGTAATTTATCAATGACATGAATTTTATATTCATCGCTAACTATTTGATTAAGTTTTGATTTAATAACATTTCTTCTTTTAAGAACTTTTTCATATGAATTTTTATCTGATTCATTATTTCTCCTAAAGTGCTAGATAATTTTGGCATAATCATTCTATCTATCTTTCTATAACCATTTATATAATACTATATAAACAAAATCTTTACACAAAAAAAACACACATGAAAACATATTATTCCTCTTTGCCTTTATATCCGTTAAGTTAAATTCTTTCATATATCTTTCAAAGGGCATTAAATAATTTTTTTCTTTTCTGCATTTCTAACAGATATTGAAAAAATATCTTGAATAACTTTTTTCTCTTCTTCTTTCTAGGATCTTTAGGGTTATGAACAGCTAAAGCTGCAATCCGTGCTTTTGTTATAAGTTGTTTTATTTTGTGGTGATGTAATTTTAAAATAGCTTTCTTGTCGCCAACTTTTAGTCTATTAATAAATATAGTAATTATTGATGGAACAGCACCAGCAACTGCTATAAATATAGGAATAGCTGGAACAAGTGCTAATGCAGCCGAACAACCAAAGATACCTGCTGTAATCTGTAATCCTGTATTTACTCTCCCACAAAATTTATAACATTTTCTGTAACAGCGCTATTTAGTTAGGTGAATAATTAATTGATCTATTGTTTCTATTCCATTATTAGAAATTAGATATTTATGACTCATTTATATAATATATTTTTTCAATTTAAATTTCTTCCAATTCACTAAATTGAACACAACTATTAAATTTTTCATTGTAGCCTTTTCCCTTTTTTACTAAAGCTTGTTTTTTCTTATAGCCCTTCGTTTATAATTTTTTCTTTTCCCTAAAAACCTCTTGTGTAGTGGGAAAAAGTTCTTTTGCATAAAAAAAACCTTGAATTATTTCATCATTTTAAAAACTTTAATAGTGTTTGTTTTTGGGTTTGTATTAATTTAATTTCCCTAAATTATAAATATTTCCTCTGTCCCGTTTGGTGTATATCCTTTTTAAAAAAGCCCTTTTAAAGGGGGGGGGCTTTAAAAGAACTCGATCACCAATTTTTTAAATTTTTCTTTTCTCCTTTTGGGACTTTTTAAAATTTCCTTAAATTAAAGTAAACAGACCTTTATTTAAGTTTTTACGGTTCGGTTGTTTTCATTTTTATATAGAGTGTTTTTTTTTTGTTTATTTTTAACAACCTTTTCCTGCAAAAATTTTCTAAATAAATATAATATTTTTTTGCTGTAATATTTTCCACATTTTTCTTTTTTAAAAAATTTTATTTTAAAAATTTCTATTACTAAAAGCCCTTTTCCCCAATTTAAAAATATGGTAAAAAATTAATTTTATATTTTTTTAAAAATGATTCAAACTTTTTTTTTATAAAATTTTTTTTCCTTTATCTTTCCCATAAATTTACTGGTAATCGTCCTTCTAAAATTATTTTATTAAATGCTTCAGTAACAGATTCTCCGGTTTTATTCTTTAATGGAATAACCCAAGCATATTTACTAAATATATCAATAACGGTTAACAAGTACTTTACTCCTTTATTGTATTTTGCAAAAGCTTGTATATCAACTAAATCAGCTGACCATGTATCATCAATATCATTAACTATCACTCTTCGTTTCCTAAATTTTCTTTTAATTGGTTTGTGTAATTCTTCTGCTAATTCATCGCTCCAGCAGTAGCTCAGAGTTACCGGCTCTGCAATTATTTCGGGGGCAGAGTATACCCCCTTTTCCCGTTTTTTGACTTTCGTTTTTTTCCGAGTGAGCTTCCAGCTCCCGGGGACTTATGTCCTAGCCCAAGTTTGTATTTTGTTTTAATTATAGGTTTTACAACTAAATGTTTTTGCAATCTTTTCTCCAAATGTTTTTGATTTAGTGTTATTTAAGTTGGAAAGCATTTTTTTGTCGCATATACCCTTTTTTATACCGCTGTCATAGCAAAAGTCGTGGGTCTTACATACTGCGTCCAGTTCGTTGACAGGAGGTCCATTATCTAAAGGATTTCCTGGTCCACAATAGTTATATCCTGGAAGTGTTAACCCTTTTTTAGGTAATAAAGGTAACACTGCTTTATGGATATCCAAATTACCTGCTGTCATAGTAGTTTTAACAAACTTTGATTTCATTCTTCCACAAGACGCACAATAAGCCCTTATCATTTTTCTCCCGTTTTTTGTTATAACATAATGGGGGTTTATATTATCAGTAAATCTTCTTTCTTTCAAACAATATATTTATTTTGTAAACTCATCTATATTATATGTATTTTAATTTAAACCATACAATATCAAGACAAATCAAGTGCGCTCTGTGGATATTATTGTTTATTTTTCATAAAAATGTTAGAAGATAAAGTACCGTTGTACGATTTATTGTATAAAATACTAAAAGTTAACAATCAAAGAGCAAACGAACAAACAATTATAAATTATTTTAATAGGTTTGTTTAAAAAAATATACTTGTTGATTTTAAATTGAAAAGTTGTTTTTTAAAAAAATATAATTGTTGATTTTAAATTAAAAAGTTGTTTTAAAAAATATACGTTTTAATAGTAGTATAGTATATAGGCTACCTGGCATACTTTTTAAATTTAATTAAAAAAATAATTCATGAAAATTGTTGATTTTTATAAATTATTTTTTTTAATTAAATTTAAAAAGTGCACCAGGTAGCCTATATACTATACTACTAAAATCAATATATTTTTTTAACCAAGAACTTTCGTCAAAAGTTAATATTTTGTGTATTTTTGTTACTTTTAACCCTAATTGTGTATATAGTTCAAGATTTTTATAATGAACTACATAATTTTGTTTTTTCATTAAAGTTGGAACTAATTTTTTTACATTACTTTTTCCTATTTCAAATTTTGTTTTAATAGTTTTACTACAATTGGAAAGCCATTCGTCTGGTATTTTAATTTTTTCAGGAGCTAAAGGATAATCGTTGTGGGTTTTATGTAATTCTTTTGGATATTCAAGATCACATTCAACTATAAAGTTAGTTTTACCTTTTGCAATTAATTTCTTGAATTGTTGTTCAGATATAAATTTAAAGTTTCCAGAGGGAAAAGGTTGACACATGGCCCAACCGTAAAGGTTATTGGCGTCGAGGTACATAATGTATTTGCTGTCAAGTTTAGGATCATAATCTTTCATATATTTATTGTTTGCTTTACTGTATCTGTTTGAAATATAACTTATTCCTCCTCTCAGTCCTTTTTCAATAAAAAGATACATATCAATATCAGTTATTAAATCTAACTTAATTCCAGTAATTTTTAACATTGCATCCCAAGCTAAACCAGGGCTACTAAAATAATGACAAGGATCTAATTTGTAATACTCTAAACATAGTTTTCTAAAATTTTCGAATACATCAGCTAAAAGTAATACATCAGTTTTTAAATATAGATCGTGATATTCTCCCATTTGTTTTAATTTTAAATTAATTCCAAACATTTTTAGCATGTTCATATTCGTTGTCAGATATGTGTGTTTCATTTAAAATTGAATAAAAATCTTCTTTAGAAGGTAATTTTGTTTCTTTGAATTTTTTAAATGAATCCATGTAATCATATGGATAAACACCTTTTGTCTTTAATAATTCAACACTTTAACAATTAAATTCAGTTGAAGTGTATTCAAATTCTGGAATATTTTTTACTAAGTTATCCAATGATTGAGACATAAACTGGAATGAATCAATAAAGACCAAGTCGGAAATCATAAATGCCATATATCTTTCCATATTGTTAGGAATAACATTAATTTCTTTTTTGAATTTTCCTATTTGTTGCATAATAAAATGACCGTCATAACCTCTTAAATTATGAAAACAGGAATTTTATGTGTTAGTCTAAAATTAATATTACATTCTGAGTGAGCACTTCCTCTGAATTTTCCTGTTATATGACAATGATCCCGGACCTTTGGTCCGTTTGGAAAACTTTGTTTTCATCACGTACTGGCACTTCACTTCTATTATATTCTTTTCACAGATATGAACAAAACTTTTGTTTTTTAAATTCACTTTCATCTTTTTTAGACATTCTCAAATCTTTGTTAAAATGTTCTTTAAATATTTCTTTACAATATTCCTCTTCCTCAAGCATTTTTTCAATAAACTTATAAACTGCATTAGGACCTCTATAAATCTGGGTTGGTTTAGTATAACTATTATCATAACAACAAACAACTTTATAGCCGTAACCACAATCTATATGATTTTGATATGGTTCAGTAAATGAAGATTCAGTTGATGGTAAAGCAGTTAAAACTTTTTTAGTTATTGATTCAAAATCAGCATAAATTACAAAAGGTACTGCTAAACCTTTATGATAATTTTTAAATTGTACTTTACTTCCCTCTTTTGGCATCTTTACGCCTTGGGTACCATTAATAGCTAAACAATTTGGAATATGTTCATTTAATATTCTTTCTTGAGTAAAATGTTGTAAGCAACTTTTACAAAAATGTTTCTTGTTTGTAGTTTTTGTTTTGTTATTCATTAATCTATTAAAGTCTTTTATCCAAACATAATGTTGGACTACAGTGGCTTTAACCCTCTTACAGTCATCATCAGTTATCTTATCATTAGTAATTAGCAACATGTCACAGTGTTCTTCGTATTGATATTTTGATAAGTACAATGGATAAATTCCCGTAGGTTCTTCATAACCAAATATATGAAATGAAATATCATTTAAAACTTCTATTTTAGGTATTTGATTTAATGTAACAGGAAACTTTATTCCAGTATAATCAAGATCGTTTATATGATTTTTATAATCTAAAACTCTTTCAGAATGTTTTGTTACAGGAAATTTATAAGCTAAATGACACCATCTAAAACATTCGTTATCATCATTCTTTATATTTATTAATCCTTTCATTGGATGTTGTAATGGTTTTGGTAATTCTAAATAACTTGAAGCAGCCAGTGGACTATACTTATATCTATTTATATAATGAGCATCAGCTGACTCTATTCTCAAGCCACTTCCTTCAGAAATCCAATTACCAATTCTATCTATTATTTCATCAAAGGCTTGATGTAAAGTGTTTTTTATTTCGTTTGTATTAATTATTTCTAAAGCCTTTGATTAAAAAAAATAAGCTGATTTATATATTGTATCAGTTTTATCCATTTTTGCAAAAGTTATTTTTAAAACAACGTTTATTTTTATACCTTTTAAAGTTTTAAGTTCAGATTTAAGTATTTCATAAGAGTCGTTTATAGTTAAATATAATTGATTCTTTGGATCTTGTCTATATGTAATTTTAATTTCAAATTTCTTATAATATAGTTTTGTAGATCTCTCAATTTCCATCTATATATTATATTTAGAAAAAAAATCACTAAGGAAAAAAGGATTAAAAAATAATAAAATAAATAAAATTTAAGAAGAATTAAAATATTTAAATCTATATCTTTTTCCGCTGGTTTTTGATATTCCACTTTTAACTTGTTTTTTTTCCTTTGCCGCACATTGTTATTAACCCTGAATTAATATTAAGGTCTTTGGATGCTGCATAAGTGTTTTTATATGTTTTTTCTTCATTAGTACAGTGTAACTTCTGAAAATCGGACCTTCTGAAAACCGGAAACCTTTGAAAACCGCACGAAAGTCAAGGTCCCGTTTTTTTCTGTTCTTACTTCTATATATTTTTAACCTCTGAAAACCGGAACTTCCGAATTCTGAAAACCGGACAATTTTTGAAGCACCGTTTATATTTTAACACTAAAACTGACTTCTGAAAACCGAACAGCAAAATATTTGCTGGATTAAAAGCGTCACCTGATAATCCAGAAACGCTGTCAACATGTTTTTTTTTTTATTTATTAGCGGTGCGCGTTTATTTTGACACGCTATATAATCACAATGATCATTTGATGCAAAAGTAAGGAAGTAATTAGCGATTATTTTCATTTGTATTCAGTTTATGAAAACGTGATGAATTAAATATCTTATGTGTTAAAAACTTTCTTAATGCTTGAACAAAAGAAAGATAGATGTTTTAAATAATTAGTTACATCGAATAAACTATGCATTATCAACATTAATTAAAATTTAATGTTGACGAACTCGGGACTCCAAAGATGGTAAAATGTAAGTGGAAAATGTTTGCGTAAATGCTATTATTAAAGTTCTGTTGGTTCTTTTTATACTTGTTATTTATGTATTTATTATCCTTAATGTTTGTAAATAATTAATTAATTATCTAATTGATTAATTAATTAATTAATTAATATGAAATTGTAAAATTAAAAAGGATAAAAATCTCCTTCATCCTACGTGTAAGAAATTAAACATAACTCTTGTGCACCACGTCCACTTTGCCTACAAACTTTCCAACTTCTGAATTCCGGAAACTTCCAAAAACCGAACTTTTCAGCTGGTCCGGAGGTCGTTCGGTTTTCGGAAGTTACACTGTATCACAATCGGTTGCAATAACTTTTTTAGGATTTTTTCGAATATTATTTGGTCTGGGACAATCACATAATCTTTCAGTATTTTCTTCTTCAGTTAATAGGCAACCGCAGTTCCATTCAAATAAATTATTTTTTAAAAGATAAGGATCTATAACATTTTGTAATTTATCAATGACATGGTTTTTATATTCATCGCTAACTATTTGATTAAGTTTTGATTTAATAACATTTCTTCTTTTAAGAACTTTTTATATGAATTTTTGTCTGGATTCATTATTTCTCCTAAAGTGCTAGATAATTTTGGCATAATCATTCTATCTATCTTTCTATTAACCATCTATATATAATATACTTATAGAAAAAAATCTTTAAAAAACGCACCTAATGAAATTATATTGATTTGAGAAATTTGTTTATATTATCTTTATCTTTTGAATAAGATTTTAAAGTCATTTTTTCTAAATTGTTAAAATTTTAATACCTTCTTGAGACATTCTGTTTAACCATTCGTCGTGTAATTTGTGTAGTTTTTCTAAATAATCTAAACCAACTTTGTTTTCTTCCATTCTGTTTCTTTTTTGAAGTATTTTAAAACATATTTCTTTGTCGGTTTTAACATAAACAAATCCATCAATTGGGTTTTTTCCGTATGGTTTTATAATATGATCAGTTAAGAAAAGATTGTATACTGCCCACTCGGGGTCATTTATAACAGCGTTGTCGTGATGCTGTTTTGTAAAAACGTTACTGTTAGTTAAATAACAACGTTCAAGGACAAAAACACCATCAAACTGTTTAGCAAAAGATAACGTTTTTATATGACTGTTTAAAGTTGTTAGCTGAAAAGGAAATAAATATTTGGAAGGTTCTTGAGCAGCAAGTTCAAAAAGGTTATATGAATTATAATCAGAGTCCATAACATTTTGCCATTCGTGAATTGGTTCTGGAATTATATTAAAATTAGGATTATATTCTTTAATAATATCTAAAAACGTACTTTTTCCTGATGCAATATTACCTTCAACTGATATAATTTTTCTCATTTATATAAAATACTTATAGAAAAAATCTTTAATAAATCTTTAATAATCTTTAATAATCTTTATTAACCTTTAATAAAACTCTTCTTCTTTTTTACTTTTATATCCGTTAAGTTTAAAAACCTTCATATGCATTTCAAGAGGTGTTGAATAATTTGTTTCTTTTTGCATTTCTAATAGTATTGTAAAAATATCCTGAATAACTTTTTTCTCTTCTTCTTTATTTACTTTTCCACGATCATTAGGGTCATGAACAGCTAAAGCTGCGATCCGTGCTTTTGTTATAAGTTGTTTTATTTTGTGATGATGTGCTTTTAAAATAATTTCTTGTCGTCAAGTTTTAGTCTATTAGTAAATATGGTAATTATTGTTGGGACAGCGCCAGCAACTGCTTCAAATATAGGAATAGCTGGAACAAGTGCTAATGCAGCTGAGCAACCAAAGATACCTGCTGTAATATATAACCCAGTACTTACTCTCCCACAAAATTTATAACTTTTTCTGTAAGCAGCAGCTAGTTTAGTTAAGTGAATAATTAATTGATCTATTGTTTCTATTCCATTATTATTAGAAATTAGATTTTTATTACTCATTTATATAATTAATATTAATATTTTTCAACTTAAATTTCTTCCAATTCACTAATTGGTACCCAACTATTAAATTTTTCATTGTAACCTTTCCATTTTACTAAAGCTTGTTTTTTCCTATAGTCTCGTCTGATAACTCTTTCTATTCTAAAAACTTCTTGTGTAGTAGGTAAAAGTTCTTGTTCATAAAATGAACCTTGAATTATTTCATCAATTAAATCTTTAATAGTGTATGTTCTGGGATTTGTATTATTAATTCCATAAATTATAAATATTTCCTCTGTCCAGTTTTGTGTATATCCTTTTTCAAAATGTCTTTTAAGTTTGCTTAAGCGAACTTGATCACCAATTTTAAATTTTGCTTTACTCTTTGGTATCTTTAAACGACCATATAAATTAAAGTAAACAGTACCTTTATTTAAGTTTTTACTAGCTTCGGTTGGTGTCATTTTTATACTAGAATGTTTTGTTTTGTTATATTTATCAACCATATCCTGCAAATTATCTAAATAAGTATAAGTATTATTTGCTGTAAAATATTTCCACATTATTCTTTTTAAACTTCTATTAAATCTTTCAATAACTACAGCCGTTCCTTCATTAAATGTATGGTACATGTTAATTTTATTTTTATTCAAAAATGATTCAAACTTTTTATTATAAAATTCTTTTCCTTCATCTACCCATAAATTTGTTGGAATCCTTGCAATCTTCGGGGACTTCCGTCCCTGAATTCTATCTTCTGAAACTATTTTATTAAATGCTTCAGTAACAGATTCTCCGGTTTTATTCTTTAATGGAATAACCCAAGCATATTTACTGAATATATCAATAACGGTTAACAAGTACTTTACTCCTTTATTGTATTTTGAAAAAGCTTGCATGTCAACTAAATCAGCTGACCAAGTATCATCAACATCATTAACTATCACTCTTCGTTTCCTAAATTTTCTTTTAATTGGTTTGTGTAATTCTTTTGCTAATTCATCGCTCCAGCGGTAGCTTGGTACAGTTATTCCGAGGGTATACTCTACCCCCTTTTCCCGTTTTTTGACTTATGTCCCAGCCCAAGTTTGTATTTCGTTTTAATTATAGGTTTTACAACTAAATGTTTTGCAATCTTTTCTCCAAATGTTTTTGATTTAGTTTTATTTAAGTTGGAAAGCATTTTTTGTCGCATGTACCCTTTTTGACACCGCTGTCATAGCAAAAGTCATGGTCCATACATACTGCATCCAGTTCGTTGACAGGAGGTCCGTTATCTAAAGGATTTCCTGGTTCACAATAATTATATCCTGGGAGTGTTACACCTTTCTTAGGTAATAAAGGTAACATTGCTTTATGAATATCTAAATTACCTGCTGTGATAGTATTTTTTAACAAACTTTGATTTCATTTTTCCACAAGACGAACAGGTAGCCATTATCATTTTTCTCCCGTTTTTTGTTGTAACATAATGAGGATTTATATTATCAGTAAATTTTCTTTCTTTCAAACAATATATTTTATTCTGTAAACTCATTATATTATATGTGTTTAAAACTTTTTACTGGGTTTAAACCTGTGGATTTTAAATTGTCCGGCATTAGTTGGTTCGGACGGACCAAGGATTAAAGGTTAAATGGGGTCAGATTGGCTCAAAACAAACAATTACTTTACTGCTGACCGGATATGTCCTTATTCTTCTACGGCTGTCTGGTCTCATAATGGGACATGATACATGAGGCCGGATATGTCCTTATTCTTCTACAGCTGTCTGGTCTAATAATCATTATGATACATGAGACAGAGAATGTCCTGATTCTTCTACAGCTGTCTGGTCTCAAAATTGGACACGATACATGACACCAGGAATGTCCTAATTCTGCTACAGCTGTTTGTTCTCATAATTGTACATGATACATGTACCGGATATGTCATAATTGTTCAACAGTTGTCTGGTCTCATAATCATTATGATACATGAGACCGGGAATGTCCTAATTCTTCTACAACTGTCTGGTCTCATACTGGGACATGATACATGAGACCGGGTTTGTCATAATTCTTCAACAGCTGTCTGGTCTCATAATCATTATGATACATAAAACCGGGAATGTCCTAATTCTTCTACAATTGTCTGGTCTTATAATGGGACATGATACATGAGACCGGATATGTCATAATTCTTCAACAGCTGTCTGGTCTCATAATTATTATGATACATGAGACTGGTAATGTCCTAATTCTTCTAGAGCTGTCTGGTCTCGTTATTGGACATGATACATAAGACCAGGAATGTCCTAATTCTGCTACAGCTGTCTGCTCTCATAATTGTGCATGATACATGAGACCGGATATGTCATAATTCTTCAACAGTTGTCTGGTCTCATAATCACTATGATACATGAGACCGAGAATGGCCTAATTCTTCTACAGCATGCTGTCTGGTCTCATTATCAGACATGATACATAAGACTGGGAATGTCCTAACTCTACTACAGCTGTCTGGTCTCATAATTTGACATGATTCATGAGACCGGGAATGTCCAAATTCTGCTACAGCTGTCTTGTCTCTTAATCAGACATGATACATGAGGCCGCAACTGTCCTTATTCTTCTACAGCTTTCTGGTCTCATAATGGGACATGATACATGAGACCGGGATTGTCCAAACTCTGCTACAGCTGTCTGGTCTCTTAATCAGACATGATACATGAGGCCGCGAATGTCCTTATTCTTCTACAGCTGTCTGGTCTCATAATGGGACATGATACATGAGACCGGGGTATGTCCTAATTCTTCAACAGCTGTCTGGTCTCATAATCATTATGATACATGAGACTGGGAATGTCCTAATTCTTCTACAGCTGTCTGGTCTCATAATGGGACATGATACATGACACCAGAAATGTCCTAGTTCTGCTACAGCTGTCTGGTCTCATAATCGGACATGATACATGAGACCGGGAATGTTCTAATTCTGCTACAGCCGTCTGGTCTCATAATCGGACATAATACATAAGACAAGGAAGTTCCTAATTCTTCTCCAGCTGTCCGGTCTCATAATTGGACATGAGACATGAGAACAGGAATGTCCTAATTCCACTACAGCTGTCTGGTCTCATAATGGGACATGATACATGGACTGGGAAGGTCCTAATTCTTCCAACAGCTGTACTGGTCTCATAATAGGACATGATACATAAGACCGGGGATGACCTAATTCTACTACAGCTGTCTGGTCACATAATCAGACATAGTACATGAGACTGAGATTGTCCTACTTCAGCTAGAGCTGTCTGGTCTCATAATGGGACAGGATACATGAGACCGGAAATGTCCTTATTCTCCTACAGCTGTCAGGTCTCATAATGGGACATAATACATGAGACTGTAAGTCCTATTTCTACTACAGCTGTCAGGTCTCATAATGTGACATGATACATGAGACCGGGAATGTCCTTATTCTGCTACAGCTGTCAGGTCTCATAATGGGACTTGATACATGAGAGCGTGGCTGTCCTAATTCTGCTACAGCCATCTGGTCTCATAATTAGACATGAAAAATGAGACCTGGAAGGTCCTAAATCTGGTACAGCTGTCTCGTCTCATAGTCAGTCATGATACATGAGGCCGGGAATGTCTTACTTCTGCTACAGCTGTAGTGGTCTCATAATCGACATAATACAAGAGACTGGGAAGGTCCTCATTCTGCTACAGCTGTCTGATCTCATAATCGTACATGATACGTGAGACTGGGAATGATTCTGCTACATGTCCTTATTCTGCTTCAGTCCTTATTCTGCTTCTGTAAGGTCTCAGAATGAGACATGATACATGAGACTACGATTGTCCTAATTCTGCTTCGGCTGTCTGGTCTCATAATCTGACATGACACATGAGACATTGATGGTCCTTACTCTTCTTTAGCAGTAAAGGTCTCATGTGCTGAGGTCTTTAGCCATGTCAGTAACTGCTTGACAGTTTTAAGTGAACCTTGAGTTGTATCTGACTTCAGTTAGAGTTCTTGACCTTCCGTACTTGCCTGCTTCAAAGATGGTGCGGATCGGCTTTGCATTTGACGTTCCAAGCACTGCCCGGCTTAATCGAAGAAATAATTCATTTTAAGATAGGCTGTGATGTATGGATCTGCTTTACTTCCAGTAATTGTCATTGATATAATCAAATATTTGTCTTTGCTTGTGGGTTCTTGTCTTTCAGTCATTAAAATGTCCATTTTTCTGCAATTGTAGTGGGTAAATAATGCATTTTTTACTAAAAAATGCATGTTTTTAAAGTAAATACTCATTTTGATGCATCATTTTACAAAATAGATAGGCTTAAAGTTACATAAAACATGCTATAAGTCTAACTTGTCATACCACAGTTGATTTCAAGAAAATCTAATTGAAATTTTCAGAATGAAGGCAAATTTTGTTATGTGCTTTTTTCTTCAAAATTCCAGTTTCCGAGCCAATTTCTTCGCAAAGTAGGTCTCATGTTTGAAATGTTTCTGCGGTACAGAATTTTCTTTGCGATAAGAATATCTTGTAAAACTTTTCTCGTGTAATGTAATAGCCAGTTAAGCTTTACTTTATTGTTATGACATATTCATACTTAAATTATTATTTTATTTTCAAGAGAAGAAAGAAAGGAAATTGTAATGTAATGGCCATTCAGGACATATAGTTATAAAGTAATACAGAAACAGTTCAGTATTCTAAAGTATTGCTTCTCCAAAATATTGTTCTCTCTATTTCATACACATGTATAATTGTATATTGCTATCTTAAGGTTAACAAGTACAGTTCTTCTCTGTACCAGGCATACAGGTAGCCAACTGGACGCTGGCATATTTCCATTATACATTGCAGATTCATGCAGATTCAGCAGTCTGCAGAATGTTGTATCACCATATTTGTAATAACGCTCGGACATGATAGCTAATTACCAACAATGCTCTTGGGTATATTTCCTATATAACTCTGATTAACGAGAGAGAAAGGAGAACCGTTGAGAACGGCATGGGGAACCGAACTGAATAGACTATTAGTTATGGGTTAGCTATCATTGTCAGTGCGTCCCACTTTTCCGTTAAGAACCTGGGTTGAACATTAAATAAAAACTGTTGACTTTCGAAGTGTTGTTTACTATTCCCTTGTCACCGGAGTTTATTACGTGACACTCGCAAGACCCTATGTTAATTTGAGGGAAAAATTTGGCTAAATTAAAAATTGATAAGATTTAGGTGTCATCCCAGTACTGAAGTCCTTCCGGGTCTTTGTATCCTAGTTCTTTGAAATTTTTAAGTTTCCAATTTGACACTATCCCTACTTTGAGATGTTAAATTCCAAATGTATTTATTGACACCGTGTACATTTTGTGTCATTTCTGATGTCTTTAAAGTTGTTTTATCTGTGCTTTTCAGGACTATATTTCTGTGCGGAAGGATTTAAAAAACTACACCAAACTTGCGGCCATGACAGATGTCAGTGGGAAATTTAAACATAGACTTAATACTTTGATGTGTAGCAAAAAAAGTTCATTGTTGATGATGGTGTTTTTCTGTAATATATTGACTGGGATAGTATTACTCTTCAGAAATACAGTGCTGTCAATGCTGCAAATTTGTTGTGAAATTCACAATCCATGCCCAAAAGTGCTTGTTTTACTGTACAGCAAAGAAGGAGAAATTGTTATGGGTCGACACCATTTGTGAACTGGACGAAACTCCTAAAAAGCGCGTAAATGATGTCTAAGTCTTACAGCTGATTCGTCCCCAGTCAACTCGTTCCCATTTACACAGTTTGTCTCCAAGTAATAATTTACTCATGTTATTCATAATTTAAGTTCAAACTTAATGCCCCGTAGACCATTGTTTTTTGGTTTTTTTTTATACAAAGTGTACAAATTAGTTAAAAACAAATAGACAGGCAATTTTTAATGACAACTAATCATAGCTTTTCCATGACCTGTTATACAGACATCTAGACTTACAGCCAAGGGTTATGGTTACCACATCCATCTGTTTATAAACATGATAAACATTTGTAATTTTGACAGTTGAGTTCTACATGCACCTTTTTTTCTATTTTTTAAAATGTACATACATGTGCTAATGTAAATGTTTGCAGCACAATAGTCAACATTGTATAAAAAAGTCATTAATTTGGGGGCAAATATTAACAAGTATCACTGATACATATAGATGAGTAAGATTACTGTATACATCTTTTCGGTAATCATCTTATTGAATTAGATCTTTTGCACTTTTTTATGACTTGTATGAATTTTTAATAATGAAAGTCTTAATTAAGGTTGTAAAGTTCTGTGTTGCTACGGACTTCTTGTAGTGTAAGGAAACACGTTTACTTCAGTAAGAATTCTAGGCTCAAATCCTAGCAGGAAGCCCTGCCACATAAAATCAGTATATATTTACTTTTTTCTAATAAATGGAAGAATTAATTCATTATTAGCCTGAAATTCTGATAGCTTCAATTATCTTTTATTTTGTATTTTGGTCATGTCTGTATTGACTGAAAGGGAAAAAGTATGGGGAAAAAGCACTCATATACATCAAAGCACTGCAAACAAACAATATTTTTTTTTGGTAAAAATACATTACATTTTCCCATTTTAAGTGATATCATATGAGTTTTAATTTGTCTGCAATGAAAGGAAAATGGTATTTAAAGATTCTATGATATCTTTTAATAGAAGCGGGATCATAATGATATTTTCTTTCAACCCGAGGATTGCTTTGGAGTCTGTAGTATATGGAAAATAGTGGAATAGTTTTTGCTATTGAGACATAAAAAAATGTTTTGGAAGATCTATTATGTCCTTGGAATTGATGCCAGATTTATTAGTATAGATCTATTTTTCATTTTGATCGCCATAAAATGTTGCTTAGATGAGATTGACCACCTTTAAGTTTTTCATAGGAGAACAGCAGAATGTGTTGACTTGTATGTTAACTATGTAAACAGTTACTATTTTTTTTAAAGGTTATTGTGTCAAAATATTTCAAAAGATGATATATTTTTCAGTTTTGCAAATTTGCCTGCTGGTCTCGCTACACACCATACTTGTAAGAATTGAATAGATATTGAATCCTGTTTATAATTATTCAGAAGATCATGCTTCTTAGTTTTGCTTTTCAGTCTTTTCATTGACACATGATTTTTCTAATATATAATGTTTTATCACAGCAACATAAAAATAAATTTTACCCAAAGGTGCTATCCATTTATACAGAATAAGGTCAATCAAACATCCATATGTAGATATTTTTATTCATTTTAATGAAAAACACTTTTTTCAATATTAAATAGCTTTAGAAAATGCCTGTCTTGAAAAACTCTAAGATTTACAAAAAGGGAAAAATATTCATATTCATGTAAAGTGTTAAGCTTTGTGCATGAGAAATATTTATTTGAAGTTCCAATGGATAAAATTTCTGGATTTTTTTTGGCCATAAATTGTGTATTTTTTGTACACACTTTTTGGGATACACTTTGAGAAATAACTGTTGAGTTCTCTGTCATTTACACATTTACAGCAACCATTGAACTGTTCAAAATAGATAACACCATCAACCCCATTTGATAGCTACAAGCTTACACATTAAAAATGGACTTGAGTCCCCAAGACAACCATATAACACAAAAAGATTTTAACTAAATTTCCCACACTTAAAAATACATTATCATGGTGCGCTTAATAATTTGTTGGTACAAAATGACGATGTGAAAGATTAATACTTGCAATACTTGTACATAATAAATTCATGATCATACATCAAAATGTACATTGTTGTCTCAATAGATTTTTCTAACAAATTAGGGACGCCAAACCATGAAATATGTCTGTCTTCAGTGCATTTTGTATTTTGATAAAATTATTTCTAAAAAAGTACAACCACCAATACTTCTGATAGACAGTTTGTAAAGTACCTATTTAGATGTATTTTAGCTAAACAAATTGAAATGAAATTACCACTGTTACTGAAATAAAATAGATACATTTTTTTACTTTGACATATTTTGGCTTACATTCTTTCAAGAGATAGTTTTATTAAGTATGGTCAAGTCAAAATTATTAAATGAATAAAAATAAATTAAATGAATAAAAAATTAAAGTAAATTACATTGAGAAGTGAAATACAAGACTTCAAATTTTGTCCAGGAGTTATAGCTGTGCATCAAATGCATTTCACTGTGATGGTTACTGGGGGAGGTTAATTGTATAATCAAGGGTGTATCAAAATCCAACAACTATTCATCTTTGATAACAGGAGTATTTTAATTCCATATAAAATATTTAATTAACGATGATCGGGCTTCATGTTTAGTCGTTTCATATTTTAGCATACCGATTGTATCCTGGCTATTCATTGGTTAATCTTTCATAATTTTTATTGCATTATCAGTTTATTCACTTGTTATTTTTTATAGTACGTGTCACGTTAGTATCGTCGTGCAGAACATTTGAAATATTATAGTAGAAGTTCAAAGAAGAACTTTTTTTGGAGGAAAATTATACGGAATATCGAATACATGTAGAGAGGAAAGTGATAGGCCATTTGGGCTATACACGTCATAAACGTTTAGTTAAACAAATTCTAAATAATTTTGTGTTATTACAAACATTTGATATAAAATTTCAACGGTGGACATGCCAAAGTCAAATCTACGGAAAGGTACCAAAATAGATCTTTGATAACCTAGAGTATTTGATCATGACATGTGAGTGATTGTACATTTAACTGGCATTTTATGCAAAGTATACATTTTTTTAAGTAAATGGTCCTTCAATGTTGAAGATAAGTTATAACTGCAAGTCTCTGGTTTTGCTTTGAAGGAGGCTGGTTGGGAAATTATTGCAAGTGTAAATGTAAATAAGTAAGGGTTTTGTCACATTTTGACAATTATTTGAAAAAATTTTGCACATTTACTTCTAAATTTATATTAAAAACACAAGAGTTATAAATATCTAGCTATTTTCATTAGGCCAAATTTCAGAGTCAACATTTGTCACAGCATGCTTATTTTGAGCACTGTTGTCTTGTGATTTCATCAGAGATATTTCAGGTATAGTTTGTGTTTTTCTTTGATGATCATGTATACAATATAACGAAATGACATATTTTAGTCGTAGAAATTTTTCTGAATGAATCGAGGGAAAATGTTTTCATGTTGTTGTCAGTTCACACCAGTTTGGCAAGTACATAAGGTAAGTGAATCTATACTTTGTAAAGACCAGTTCACAATACAGGATTTCACAATGTCACCAGGATATCCATGTAAAGTTCCATTGTAGGTAAGCCTTATCTTAATTATTCATCATAAGTTCATGTATATATGGTGTAACAGTAATTTAGAAAAATATAACAGACCGTTACAGGACTAAAACGACCTAAGACGACACTTGATCAAAACACAAACGGGCTCGGGCAGCAACAAATCCCTGTACACAACACGAAAAAAAAACTGCATTATCCCTCCATCGCAGCACATATAAATGTATATAATATTTATCGAATGAAAATGTTTTTTTATCATGATAAAGATAAACATGTCATTTTACATGGCTATATAATATATAAACTATGTTTTGGTTAAAATGAATAACACTACTTCGCGACTGACTTAATTTTAACAGAATAATAATAAAAATATATAATGCAAATGTATTTTTTTTTTTTTGGTGGGGGGGGGGGGGGGGGGGGGGAATTCATGCACAATTTGACATTATTGCACTATTCAAAATGCACACTCAATGACTTTAAAGATGCCCCGTCTATACATCTGGAAAATTTATCAAAAAAGATATTAATGAATAACGCACATATTTATAAAATATGCATAATAGATAAGTGTACTAAGGTGGTTTTTGCTCTTTGCTAAATAAACGTGACTACCACTCAATGAAGCTCATATTCAGATTATGAAAGTGATTTAAGGTATTAGGCCCATAATAGAGTATCTCCTTTTTGAAGAGTATTCAATTCCTACCATAAACCTACTTTGACTGCAATTTTCAGAGAGGCGTAGGTTCAAGCCCCACTGGGACCAAAATGTTTTTTCCTTATTTTGCTTTTTTTCTTGTAAGTTTTTACTTCTTTTAAGTCTTGTTATTGATTCATTGTACAAAAGCGGAAAATATTCATTTGATAAGTGATTTCTTGTTGTTCAAGGTAAATTTACCTCTGAAACAAAAGGGGTAGAGTTAGACATCTTTACGTAATTTATAATAACCGCAGCTTTGTTGAAGAAGCTTATTTGTAATATTTTGATTACGATCATTGAAATCCTCAACATGACTACACGCTCTTGCAAACCGAATTAACTGAGAAATATATATCCCATAAAATGTTGCCTGGGGTACGTCCCCATCCAAATTGGGGAAATTGTTAGCATTATTCGCTTGCTAAATCTTGTGTTAAAGTTAACAGCACTTTGTTATTTTTTTCTCTAGTCAAACTGGTGTACGACAGGGTGAAAATTTGTCTCCTGTCCTTTTTTCTTTATTTTCAAATGATCTTACTCAATATATGTCTGTAAATTTTGAAGTTCTGTCCACCCTGTGCAAAACTACTTTTGATTGTTTAAGTGATGATGAAGTGGAAGTTTACCTCAGATTGTTCTTGCTGTTATATGCAGACGACACTGTTATACTTGCTGAAGATCACTTAGAACTACAAAATGCTTTGTATGCTATGCACCAATATTGTAAATTGTGGGGTCTACAAGTTAATGCTGGTAAGACAAAAGTTATTGTGTTCAGCAGTTCAAAACGCAAGAGGAATCAGTATAAGTTCTATTACGATAATAGTGAACTTGATATTGTAGAAAATTTTCTTACCTTGGTGTGAAATTCAGTTATAATGGTAACTTTTTGAAAACTAAAAAACTTTAAGTTGATCAGGCCAGAAAAGCAATGTTTGCTCTGATTGCCAAAGTCCGTAAACTGAATTTGCCGTTCTCTTTACAACTGCATTTGTTTGATGCAACAGTAACGCCAATATTACTATATGCATCGGAAGTATGGGGTTTTGAAAATATTAAGATAATTGAACAGTTTCAACTTAAGTATTGTAAATTTTTGTTTAGACTTAAATCTTCTACACTAAATGTTATGTTATATGGTGAACTGGGTATTAAACCCATAACTTTGCTTATTAAAGCAAGATTATTATGTTACTGGAGTAAGATATTGAATGCAAAGAATGACAAGATTTGTGGAATCCTGTATAGAACAATGTTAACTTTACATAATGCAGGTACTTTCAGCTCTCCATGGATTGTATATGTTAGAAATTGTTTGAACGAACTAGGATTGTCTGAGTATTTCATAAATCAAAAAGTTGAAAATGTATTTCATTTCAAGGCTCTAGTAAAAACTAGGCTATATGATCAGTTCTTGCAGTCCTGGAATAACACTGTTAATGACTCTTCAAAATGCTTGGTGTACCGTATTTTTAAGCAGAAACATTGCTTTTAAGAGTATCTTGATATATTACCTACAAATTTAGCCTTATCACTTTGTAAGTTTCGCACTACAAACCATAGATTACCTATTGAAAAAGGCAGGTTCTTGGGTATTGAAAGAGAACAGCGCCTGTGTGGTTTTTGTTCGAATAACTGTCTCGGTGACGAATATCATTACGTTATGGAATGTCAGTTATTTGTAAATGTCAGAACTAAATATTTGGAACAGCATTATTTGAATAATCCAAATACCTACACATTCGAGAAACTTATGAATAGCAATGACAAACCTTCACTTATTAAACTTGCTCTGTTTTGTAAATCCATTATGTCATGTTTTAGCTAGCTAGATATTACACTTTATTAAGCCTTATTTCATACAACCCATTCTCCGTGTAAAACATATTTTGGCATATCTTCATAATTTTAGACTTGTTAACGCTTATTATGACTAAATCCCTGTCAGTTGCTTGTACAACTATATATATTCTCTAGTCATTCAGATTATTGTAAGTAGTATCCATATGTATATTCTACATTGCTATTTACTGTCAAATGTTACATCTTGCAACCTTTCTAGTCATTAAAGTAAATATAAGTATTTGCAACTATTGTAAAATTACTTATTCCAATTATGTACTTTATAGCAACCAACTATATGCATTCAACACTGATGTTTGATTTGTTATGTTATACTGTTATAGTCTCATGCAAGGAATATGCCATGACTAAATGAATAAACTTGAAACTTGAAACTTGTAATAACATGTAAATTTTGACTGTTCACGCTTTGAATTTTTGTATAACTTGAATTACATTTCGAGCTACTCGTGCACAGGCGACAACGGTCACGCTTCAAGTACCACAAAAGAAACCACCATATGGGATCACTCTTTATGAAAGATAATAAGTGAATAACAAAATATTGAACACAAGTTGCAAATATGAAATAATTGCCATATTAGGGTGAGACGTTTTTAAAGTTCTTGGGTGTATGTACATGTTTCTCGTGATCCGAAATACCTTCCGGACAAGATGTTTCTGTATGATTTTCTGTAGATGTAAGCTGTGGTATGACATATCCGATTTTGAAATAAATAATTAATGACCAAAATATTTGACTATGTCTATACTTGTAGGTAATAGAGAATAATAGGTTAGTGCCGTAGATGAGAAAGTTTATCTGGCGAGGTACAGGGGTTATCGGGTGAGCCAAAGGCGAACCTGATAACGTCCGGAGCCGAGCCAGATAATTTTTCTCCATCTTAGGCACTAACCTATTATTCTATTTATCTTGTCATAACTTCATTTTCCAATATTTAGCAATTTATTTTACAAAAAAAAAGTGTGCGACAACCGTTTTAATGACGTCATATTCGTAATGACGTCACTTATATAATAACGTAATCACCGACAAAATCGCAATAACTTCTTCGTTTTTGAATAAAAACTCATTATTTGACCACTCATTTTCTTAGTTCGGACATTTCCAACACAATGGTGATGGTTTCAATGCAAAATTTCTTATGACAACAATATCGATCATAAGGTCACATGATCAACTGACCGTATATCACTGGTCACGTGTCAACTGACGGTATATCAAGAAAGATATACGGCACCCTGATATCGGGTCGAAAATACTGCAAGTGACAGGATAAAAAGTTTTAGGTAAGAAAGTCCATTAAAGTATAAACATTTCAGTATATTTTCAGCACTCCTGATATTGCGATTGTACGGCACGAATAAACATGGAACCTTGACGAAATGACCAGAAGAGCCCAACAATAACGGCCCAGAATACTGTGTTTGGTGACATAGATTATTTCTGCAACGACTTTAAATGAGAGAACACATAGGAACTTGTGTAGGATCTGTAAATTGCTACTGTGTTCCATGTTATGTTTGTTTAGTTGTTGTAAAAATAATTCTAGTCGGGAATCAACTAAACAACTTTTACACGGTATGATTTGGGTTTTGAAACAGAAAATATTTCATTTTTAAATTACGTTCTTAAAATACAACAAATTATGTTGGTTTTATCATAACATAACAATACATTGCGCATTTCAGTATAATAATTCCTTGCAGACTATGGCAGTTTATTCATTAATATAAACAGAAATAATATTTTTCATTATTCTTTTTATTTTGACATTACACTACTCTAATGATTAAAATTAAAATGTACGTTCCTTCCTTGACATAAAGTTCAGCATTTAATTTCTTGAAGTTCATGTAGTATCAACTGTGTTCTTTTTAATTAAATAATGATCTATTATCTATGTGTAAAACACCATGTAGTACTAATAATCAGCAAGTACAAAAGTCATTTTAGCATAGCATTTTCATAGCCTTCCTTTAACCTTGACGTCATATATTCCAGCATATGACTCCATGCACGTGACACCACTGGTGTAAATGTGATTCCGAGTTCTTGCTCAAACACTTGCAACATTGCCATATCAAATATATCAAAATATTCTACACTAAATCCATTATAATGAACATGTTGTCGGCCAAGGTCGAACAACAATGGCCTAATTGCTGTGTTAAGATCATTTATATTATCAACTGAAGCAGCTACAGCTTGCATGAACCGTGTGGCGTGAGCCCGGAAATGTGCGTCACGCGTCAAAGCCTCACCTGTGCAGTCTCTGAAAGGAAATATTTGCTTTATGCGTGGCACTAGAGTGAAAATCCTCAGAAATATTTTTGTTCCAATTTCTGGCATGTTGTTTGATAGAGCCTTCCATGTCCTCTTTATGTAGTATTTTTCAGGAAGCGTTATTACTTTTTCGTCATCTTGAATGAGTTCAACATTATTCGTGAAGACGCAAACAGAAGGCACACACATTGAGGTAGAGCAGCCAATAATTCAATAAATCATACATGATCACATGTTCGTAATACAAGCCACGTTAAGTCAAATCTCTATCAGACATTTCATTTCCGAACAGACACACAATATACACTTTCGGGCTTTAAATTCTATTTGGTCGTTTTGATCAAAATAGTATAGGCAATTCACGCTCTGCAACCGGTGTACACTATGATATGTATTTGCTTTACATATATTTATACCTATTTACTTATTGATATATAAATATCTCCCATGTATAAACACAAAATATTAGCTTTTTCCTTATTTGTAAATTCCGTATCCATGTAATCTAATCCATTTTATAAATACATCAAATCAACGTACAACTTAAACATATTATATATAAGTAAACAAATTGAAAAAGAAGCAGCAATCGACAAGAATAATCCATCAAAAGATAGCCTTATGTTTCGTTACAAATGTCTTTCACCACAGCAGAAACAAATATCAAGTTCTACTCGGTTACATGTGATGTTCGTTGATCTCGTGTACGCAGTTTGAAGGTTTTGTACAGAATGCGTACGTTATAACCTTCATCTCTTACAAGTCAATAAACAGCTCATTACAAAAAGTGATTCATTACGGAAGGGAGATTACCAATATCAATGGAAAACACTAACAGGAACCGTTCATTCCATACACTTTCTTGATTGACATAGTATATACAGTATATTGTGTAATATTATAGACAGTCCGTTTTCTTTAAACATTACAAACCAATGGCTCTGAAAACAGATCGAAAAATATACCTAAATCAGGTTTGTTTCAGTGAGAAAGATCTCCCAATCTCTTTTGATTTTGAATGAACTTGCTGACAATTAATGTAGGAAATAAACGCAATGCGGGCAAAGTATCGACTTTACAGTACACTAATTGTAAGCACTTACTCAAAGTTCAAAACATCTTTGCTAATAACATAAAATTCAATTATTTGATTGTATTTAGCCTGACATATGTTCTCGGTATACGTAACGAACCTATTCAGTACACATAAAGGGATCAAGACGCTGATCTTTAATGAATGAAAATATTTCTAGATGGTTTACTGCTGATTGCAACAAAACATCATCTTCTGGTGGAAGTAAGTTTAATATGCGTGACATTATAAGAATCTATTACTGGAAAAAGTTGCAGGAGGTAAAAATGTAAAGGTAAAGGTAAATTTTAATTACCGTCGCTTTGTGAAACAATTAACATAAGCTATGTAGAGCTTTTGAGCGTCCCTATTTTAAGAACAGTTAAAACCAATTATACCTTACCCCCAGCAATTTGCTGGTACCCATTTACAGCTGAGTTGACTGAGGCAATCGTGATAAAGTGCCTTGCTTAAGGACACACCGCAATAGTAGCCAGAATTCGAACCAGGGGCCTTCACCTCCGTTGGAAAACGTCTTAGCCCTCTCGACCACTGCGCCCACACTAGGTAATATGCGGATAAAGGGTAACCGAGGATATGTTGCTAAACAGTAAAATAGTAGTCAATTTTATTCAAGCAGGGTCATAACGGACGTAAAGGTACATTTCTACATGGAGTTGTACACGGAAATCTTACAACTTTCTTTTTACAAAATGGAGACTTGAAGGTAACTCAGATGTTAAAAAGTGTCATATCCAGCGTGGTTCAAAATAAATGTTGTTCTTGCTAAATGCAAGTGTTCCCCGGCAAAGGTATTTCATGACGTAAATTCAGAATCAAAATGTCATTGTCAGGTTAGCATCTTAGGACAATTAAGACCGTCTTGTATTATAGTTTTCTTCCATTTTGAACTTAATGTCTCCATTTTTCCTATACAATCACATTGTATCCATTGAAAGGAATCAAATAAAAAAATTATAATGATTAGATCGCATTACTATGAAAGAACAGGTTGAAAAATTATAATTTAATCTTTATGAAGAACTGAATATTTTCACATCTATTAAATATGGCACTACAAAGTACGCTTGCCACTAATTGTCTGTTGAATATTGTTGTTGATTTTGGAAGTTGGTGCCTAGTACATAGAACGGACGCCTGATTAACTGATCATACCAGTTAGCTAGATTTTGAGCAAGAAACGCAAGCAACAAACAAAACAACACACGAAATACAAAATACTAGACACCCCCACCCCCCAAAAAAGCATGCAAACCTCGCACTTACCGTTTTTTCAACAAGTTAGACAAGAGAGTGTAAATGAAATAATTCCACGATGAGGAGAGGATCTAACATTGGTGACAAAATACCAGATCATATAAAGTAAGACATAGAAATAGGGTAAATCTAAGGTATAAATTACACCAATGTACTCAACAACTTGTCTGAAGTCAGAGCACGAGGAGTGCAACTTTTAAGGGCACAACTAAGCATGCTGAAGGAAAACCTCTCCCTCCGTCCATTTGTTAGGATTTAGGTGATCATCACGGAATCTTACACTTTATTAGTCATCGCATCATCAAATAGGAAAGCGTAGCGACTAACTACTGACGGGTCATTCACCAGATGTGCACTGTGCTTCACGATTTTTGTATTGTATCCTCTTTTGATAAACTTTTACACATGTGACAAATATTATTACTTTATACATATATTTTTTATTCTACAAGATTTTATTCTGCCATTGAAAAATAAATACTGATGTATTGTAAAACGTAAAATGCTTTTGCAGGAAATTCAGCCAAACAACATTGGCACATATATTTTGGGACATCTTGTTCATATCTGTTTTCTACGAGTGTGAAATCGAGATATTGAGATTTTACTGTACCATAAGCATTATACATAAAAACAAAGCTATGAAGACAAGGTTGAATATCCAACAGGGAAAAGAATTACATGAATTTTTATTAGTAAATAATTGCAAAAAAGGTATAAAGTGATCCAGTTCATTTTCACTTTTATTTATGAAAAACACTTTTAATTAATACAATATGTATATGTCACATAATTGAATAAAACGGAAGTTAGAAGAAATTTAGCTTTATTTTTTTTATTATACACATTTAAGCATCTATTTTATATATAATAAACTAAAACCGTAACGAATATCTAATATCAATGGCTGTATTCAAAAAATTAAAATCTCAATGTTCATCAGAACGCATGTGCATCTAAAATTCTTTGGTAAGAGAGTGTTTTCTTTTGTTTCATATTTTTTTAAGTTCTTAAAGTGCATCGATAATATAACAAATAACACATAACATAGTATTAAGAAAGTTTGAATTAAATTATAAGCCCGACGTTATCGAACAATATTTCAGAAATTAGGATTTACAGAGACTGCAACAAAACTATTTACAGAATATCTATAAATTATGAAATGATGAAAGCATTGTATGTAGGGTTTTCTGTCGGATAGTTACATGTTACATTTGTATTTTCATATTTCTGCTTTGACTTATATTTATTGTGCCATGTGATATTAGGAGAGAATCTTTTATGACTTCTCGCATAATGGCCTGAGCAGTTCATTGCAATTATAATCATTCCAAGCGTAATTCTTCTTAGGAAAAAAGCCCACGCAGTCCTCATTTCTGTTCCCGTAATTGTTTTGCTCGCCAGGCCCCCAATCAAAGAAGATGACATGTTTGTTCGAACCATACCATCGCCAAACTCCTTCAGCTCTCTGGTCAGATAAACCAGTCCATGTATCTGATACTATGAATTACAGAAAGAGGCAGAGCTAAATGTATTAAGTGCCAATATCAATCACATGTCTGATTTATCCAATATTTATTCTTATAGTGTGTATACAATGACAACAACCGTATCTTGATATAGCAAATTATTTTACAATATCGTCAGAAGAACCTTTCAAACAGTATAAATATATCAAGAATTGAAACACTTATGAAAAAATACGGAAGCTGCGGAAACAGCCACTTTAGTCGCATAAGACAAAGAGCGCTTGGGAATGCGAAAAGACTTTGTGGCAATTTAGTATTTGTAACATGTATAAATATAGAATTAAATTTTACCGTTAAGATTTCTTAGAAGATTTTTTAGAAACTTGTTCTCCCAAATGTCGTCAATACGGACAAGGTTTGCTCCATGCAGTGTACAGTAGTGCTGAAAACGCATATTCAAATATTATCATGACTTTTATTGTACAGTTTTCTATCCAAACAAAATAAATGCATAATGACTCTACCATGAGTACCACCATACCTTACTTAACTGAGCCATAAATATGATTAATGATAATAATAGTATCGCGTTATTCTGAACAAATATTGACTATTTCATTAATGAATTTTATTTCTCATATAAAAATAAAGAATAGCGTACATTTACTTAACAAATGAGTATCTGACTTCAGCTTTTAAAACTGAAACTGAAACTGATTAATTTGATTAAACGCCTATTCTTATACAATGATATATTCAATGGCGTTGTACATAATAATAATAATTATTATTATAACAACATTAATAATGACAATAATAATAATAACAACAGTATTATTGTAACAAACAGTCATAATCGCGCCCCTCCCCTTGAGGTCATTTCACCCCTATTGCGAATGCCATTGCTTAAAGCATCACATGGTTCGCCCAGACAGCTGCATATAGAGGTTCAAACCCCCGGTTAGTGTTGCCATCATATACTATTTAAGAAAGAAATACTAAACACTACCCTACCCATAGTCATCAGTCATACTACGGATATGTCTTACATGCGCCTCCGTGAACGTCCGTGTTTTATGTCCAATCATATAGCAGTGAGAGTTGTATGCTATCCACCCATTTGTGCAGCAAGCTAGACATAAATAAGTTCACAATTGTATTTAAGATATTTATTCGTCTTATGAAATAAATACATCCTGTCGCATAAGAGGTTTGATATATCTATATTTTCTCTCCGTGTATTGAACAGGAGGTATATAATCACATTCACAGATCTAGTTCCTTGAAAAAGATACCTTACGTAAAAAACAGATTGAAACGAATATCATCTCAATTCATGTCATGTCATGTCATGTCATATCACATCACATCACCTCACATCATATTTCATTATAAAGTACCCGTTGATCATGTTATTCAGGTTCAATGGTGCTCCATATACACTCATTTCATGCATTTTCAAAATTATTTGCCATATCTGGTAAGTCTTTTATTTCATACTGTGTATTGTGCGTTTTATTCGACCTGCGGGGCGGAGTTAATCTCTGACTTATGCAAATAATGGTAAAATATTTAGAGAAATATAATTGCTTAATTCCGTAATCTTCGGTAACCAATGACTAAAATTCAACGCTGCATTGGTTACATATACTACATACCCTGCACAATAATGTAGTGAACCGTCGCGAAACCCCATCCCGCCAGGTCAAATAAAATGCACTATATGTAATAACAATAATTTCAATTTGTTGACAAAGATTCCTTTGAACGTAGAGTTTTTGTGTCACATGTTTATGTCACAGTATAGAACTTGAATATTAAAATGGGGAAAAGTGTGTAGGAATCCGGGTAGCTCAGTCGGTTGCGCATCGGAACTGTATTCTGAGTCCCAGTGTTCGAATCCCGGTCTGGCTGCACATTTTTCTCACCCTGTGACATTTGGCGCCCAACGTGGGCCGTGACAGCATTACACTGATTAGTATCCAACGCCTGTAATTGCTTTATAAACTACCCGCTGAATTCGAGAACGAATTTTAAAATGGTGGGGAAATATATGTAAAGTGTGAAAGTGTGTAGGCGGTCGGTTAGCTCAGTTGGTGGAGCATCGGAACGGTATTCCGAGGCTCCGGGTTGAAGTCCTGGTCTGGCTGCACATTTTTTTCACGCTGTGACATTTATATATCCTCTTAAAAGATTAATACTATTTGTAAATTTACCTGACGCATTACTGTCTCTGAACAAGCTGGTGAAAGCAACAATCAATAAAAGGTATTGCTTCATCTCCAAATTGTGCATATATCTGAAAGATAAGTTTAAAACGTTTATTTCTTTTTTTTATTTTATTAGGTATATTTACGTTTTATCAGCAGCATGTCAGTTATTTAATAGCCGACAGTCCTGTGTTCCTGGATTCTGCCCCAGTATTAACACATATCAACCTATTCTCCGCAAGTAATTTCCAACTGCAATCGCATGAATCAGGGGTAGAGGACGAACGTTTTAGACACAATGCTAATTGAGAACATACGCCTCGCCCTAGGGACCAAACGTTTGGCCCCTTGATCTTAAGATATGCGCTTTTATTCAGCTAAGCGAGCGGGTAATTAAAAATGAGTAAGTAAACAGTCATACACATAGCAGTTGAAAGATACGGAGATAAAATCCTATTGCTTGTTTAAGCCATTGTTGTGTATTTATTGGTAGAGTCAATTCTTTACAGTTATTTATTCTTGATAATTGATATTAGGATAGGCAAAGTTAAGTAATAACTCCCTAAACCATTTCACGATACGAGCATATGTAAACCTGAGCGTAGACTGAGAGACAGATATACTGCGTAAACGTTTTTTATAACTTATCTATATATTACGCGGGAATTAAATATGCACAGCCTAAGCGCAAAAACTACGGGTACTCTGATGAGCCATAACAATAGAAAAAAATAGATATATAGATAAGTAGAGTTTAAATGTTCAAGTTAGTTCACACCAAATATATAATAAACTATCCATAAACTATACACAGAAAATGCAAGTGGTAATTTCCTAAATGAATAAATTCACATACCTTCGTTAAGTTTCTTTCGTTCGTTATGCACTGCGAACTGTTTAGTAATCCAGGCTATTCAAAAGCTCGTATTTATCTGAAAATTTTGGCAATAAAAGTTTGTATTTTCAATGATAGGGAAGTAAAATAAACAGAGTTTCTACGAATCAGAGACAATGCAACAATGAACTGAAAATGTGCTTTTACAAAAAAGTTTTAGAATATTCTGTTGATCGCAACAAAAAGATGTAGCTTCATGTTCAATACACACATTAGTTTTAGTGGTATTTGTAACACAAACGTTTTCAAGCTCTTCCTTGTACTGACATGTATAGCGTACCGATCTACGATAAAACTATAACATTTTAGATTTATCAGGCTCTGAGACTCGCAAGAGGAAATGATTTGTCTGAGACGACGCTTTTCTATGTGTTTGACGCAAACGTAAAACGAAAAAATGAGTTTTCCTTTAAGGAGACATGCTGTTTTGCCGTCGCCGTCTGTTCATCCGTCCGAATTTATATTTACCGTGCTTCATCTCTATAACTTCTTGGCGGATTTTATTAAGTATTCAAGTGACGGGTGTAATATTATGTTGTGCACATTGTCGACATGACTCACTCGGGATATTATTAGTCCCTTATTGGTTGAAAACAAGTTTTGGGGACTAAAGGGATGCGCTTTTCCGTCATTCCGTCCGTCCTTCCGTCCGTCCGACCGCAATTTCGTGTCCGATCCATAACTTTGTCACGCAAGACATGATTTAAATATCAGTTGGCACAAATATTTATCTGGATGAGACAACATTTTAGGCGCAAACCCGGGCCCTAGGTTTAAGGTCAAGGTCATACTTAGAGGTCAAAGGTTAAATTTAAGAATTACTTTGTCCAGAGCATTTCTTTGTCTTCCATACAGGGATTTTGATGTAACTTGGCACGAATGTTCACCGCCATGAGGCACCCTTGTTTTAAGAATCATCTCCCTTTCTGTTGCTATAAATAGATTATATATTTTTTATTATTGGCCGTTTGGAAAAATCAAGACCACTTTTCTGTGGTACAACATGCATGTTACATCGAATTTTAGATGCATTTTGACCTATCTCTACCTGGTAAAAGGTTTTGTGTGGACTTATTATTGATTTCTATATTACTTTCCATTTGTTGTCATTATAAATAACTTATATGATAACTTTTTTTATAATTAGCCAAAAAAAATCCATATGAAAACAATTGTAGTTCTTTATATATGCAAATTTTAAGTGTTTTGTTATAACATATTGTATATATATAGTACAATATTTTTAATACATCATTGACAGATATCAGTTCAGTATGTATACTACAGTAGAAAAAAAAATAGGTGCCTTCCAGTAGAGTTTTTTGTATTGCATGGCAATACTTGATTCACTTGTTTTGCGAAGTTTCATACAGCTTTTAATTAAGTTGTCCAAATTACTTCTTTTGATCTTAGTATGGGATTTAAATGAAACATTTCATACTTCATATAAATGATCTGTAGGAAGCATGTATATATAATATTACAGGTATTTTTCACTAACTCATAGACCTTTGATCTTTGTTTTTACCCGGGCTTTATATTCAAAACGGTTCGATGTATTTCAACAAAACTTCTAAGGAACGATTTAAAGGAAGTCTATTTGTGCATGTCGGAATGTTTCGTTCTTATTTTTTTGCGGAGTTACATTTCCTTAAATATCATATTTGAAAAATTATATGGTTAATAATGAGCCTAAATTGCATACTGTCGGGATGTTTTGATCAGATTATAGATAGTGAAAATTAAGCCCTTTCTCTATAACATAACGAAATAGCTGAATGAGGTTTGTCGCGAGAAAACTAATTTGAGCCGCACCATGAGAAAACCAACATAGTGCATTTGCGACCAGCATGGGTCCATACCAGTCTACGCATTCGCGCAGTCTGGTCAGGATCAGTGCTGTTCGCCAACGGTTTCTTTAATTGCAATAGGCTTTGAAGCGAACAACATGGATCCTGACCAGGCTGCGTGGATGAACAGGCTGGTCTTGATCCATGCTGGTCACAAATGCGCTACGTTGATGTTCTCCTGGTGCGGCTCATTTAAACTCCCTTGTGCTATTGACGGTTCCCAGGCAGTGACATGAAGTCTTTCTTCTAACATCTATGATTTTATTGTGGAATCAATTTGTCTTTATTTATACATGTGCTTATCCGATATGCTTATGTATACATTTAAACGTACCCTAATGTCCATGCGGAGTAGTGTTTGGGTGACTAGGTATTTTGAATGTGGCTTTTCCTGTTGGACTTTTGTCCTTGTTGATTCATAATCAGATACTGCAGTTATTGATTTATTGGTTTAAACTGATATCTAACTTCTTTTATTCATTCTATTTTTTAATTTATCGCTCTATTTATTTAAGAAATAATAAGTTCCCAGTCGTGGTTTATCGTAGAATAACCTGTGTTTTGAGTTCTTATGCGTAAGAATATATCACGAAAGCCGTAAGCCTGAGTGATATATTGTTTCGCATAAGAACGAAAAACTCGGGTTATTCTACGATAAATCACACTTGGGAAGTTGTTATTTCGATTCTAACACGACAGTGTTAGAAACAATGGTAACTACTATTTACGACCTAGCTACGCACCTGGATCGGATGACGTCACTTTAGGCGCATGGGTAATCGTAAAATAACAGTTGACTGATGTTCTTCTATGTGTAGACTATATATAGGTTATTTGCTGGTCGTGTTAGATAAGCATAAGTCTATAACTGTTATATTATATGCCCTTCTCAAAATGCACTCATTTGCCTGGCCCATATTTCATACACGTAAGAAAAAGTGAAATCACAAGAGTCATTATCACTTTTAAGGGTCAATATCTCTTTTGGCGGACCCGCGGGTACATCTCTTTTGACCAATCAAATAAGCGCATTTGAGAAGGGTATATAATATCAATTAATAACTTAGCAGAAAAGTAAATTCATTTAAATGATTTCGGCTTAAAAGGTATACGCAAACATGTTAAAAACAATGCGAAATAGATATTTCACATTTCTGTCTTAGGAAAATCTATATGCATAAGTGAAGGATGTCAGGACAAATCTTAAGTAGTATATTGTGCAGCTAACCATCACGACCTCTTATAAATGATGTGTTTCTAACGAGAAACAATGCTATTATTCAAGAGCAAAACACATTTCAATATAAATTATTTCGACTGGAACACGTTATCAATCATAATTGTCTATAGCTTTGAATCTATTCACCAAGTATTCAAATGCCCGCCTGCTTACCTCAGAGCGCAGATCTAAGGATATCGGGGTCGTGAGTACGAGCCCTAGGCGAGGCGAGTTTGTACTGGTACAAAATGCAGGAACACTGGTTAGGTTAACTGCCCGCCGTTACATAACTGAAATACTGTTGAAAAACGGAGTTAAACCCCCAAAACAAACAAACAAACAAACACAAGTATTTGCCTGTCTTTTGTGGATTTCTTTTCCGTCCCGGCCTTATGACGTTTGACGTTATGACGCAATAATTGTTACGTACAAACATTGCATGTATTGTATAATAACACAAGAGTTTCAGTCTTATTTGCTTAAGAAATAATATAGATCTATCTCTTTTTTGTGAGTTGTCGCTGAATAAAATCTTCGTTTGGTGTTTAGATGCGAAGGAATTATACCACGAGGGCGCAGCCCGAAAGATACGCATCTGAACGTAACCAAGGATTTTAAAATACATCCCCGACAACATCCATTAAATATTTGTCTGTTTTCTGTTGGTTTCTTTTCCAGCGCTCTACTATGCCGTTTAACGCTATGACGTAATAATTGTGACGTACGAAAATGAAAATGAATTGTCGTATTTATGATAACACAGGATTTTCAGCCGTCTTTGTTTAATAGGAAAAAGGATCGGGTCGAGTTTCTTCGTTCGGTTGTTTTGTAATTCAAAAGTCGAGAAATAAAATATATCAAAAATCCATACATATTCAACAGCTGGTTTGTAGTTGATACATTTAGAATGGATACAATAAGAAATTTGGTAACGATATACTCTGTTGTGTCCCCCTTTCGTGACCGTTAGCTTGGATTTTCGAGCATGCGCAGTTCAGTTGACAAGTACTTGTTACTATAATTATATCAAACAACAGATGAACTATTAACTGGAGTCATTGGACCCTAAAAACTCTGTAAACTGTAGCATAAACACAAAAAATCACGTACCTGATTTGTATAATGCAGTGATCAGAATCTCCCAGAAGCTGTATCCCAAATTCGTGACTTTTAATTGGCTGCTCATTAGGGTCAAGGTTGTTATGGTAAATAGTAATTTACTGTTCAATTCCAATAATGTAATCCATATTAAATCAAGTTATGTGATTTCATCTCATATTATTGCCAGTTAGCTACTCAAAAATTTAATGATTTCATGAAAATGGGTGTACAAATTTAGAGCATAAAAATAACAAGAAATACTGAAAAATGTAACTCCAACTGGTAAGCAGTTTCTTAAATTCTAACTGTTTATAAACATATTTACAGTGATAAAAGTTTAGAAACAAGGAAGAAGTCATACTTATTTAATTATCTGATTTGCACAGTGTGCCTCCTGACAATGCGCTCTTTTGTGCAGTACACCAGATGAACCCAGTGATCACACCTGTCACACTTGGCCCGATTTATTATTTTTATGCAGTCATCTTGTCTGGGTGGAGATAATTTTAAACAAACACAACAGTTGTCTTCATTTGCATCATCATCTGAATATAGGCTGTCATTGTCTAGATCAATTGGTGAACCTTTGTCATTTTGCAGACCACTAGTTGATGGCTTTGGACTGTATGGTTTATGGTTATTGGTGTTGTTGTTCTTTTTAGAAGGTGTTTTCTTTTTTTCTGACTTCTGCTTTTCCTCACGATACTGTGTCATATCATCAAAGTTATCATCATCTGTAATGGCTTTGCCACTAGCATTAAGTTCGTTAGAAGTAAATTTCTTTTTCTTCTTGCAGGAGCAGAGGTCACATTGATCATCATCTTCTTTAGTTTTATTGACTACATGTGTATTTGCTCTTCTTTCTCAAGCAGGAACTTCTCAACTGCTTCAGGACCAGACTTGATGGTAAAATTTGTTTTGTGAAAGATAAATTACCGCTTGTTCAGTATGCCTTGTACCCATTCACAGAACTGTGCGTTTTAGGTGAGAAATGTACGATTGAAATGGGTTGGTGCACATTCCCGTTTATGACCATGATTCTTATAGAATACCTAGAGGTAGGAACGTAACATCTTAATTCCCTTACAATAGGTAGTTTATCACTGGGGCGAAACACGTGATCAATATAATCTCTAAACCAAACAAAAAAAAAAAAGAAATATTGAAGCAAGTTTTGTTGTAAGTCAAGTAAAGCCTAGCATATGGCAACATAGATATATCCTAAAAATACATAGATTTCAATCAGAGCCATATCTCATTGTTCGAGGAAATGTTTTTCATGTTCTTCAAAATAAAACTTTGGTTATCAGATTATTTGGGTCATGTGAGTCCCCATACTACTGCGAAAAAACTTAGAATAAAGAAGTTAACACAACGAAGTAAACAGTCATAAATAGTCTTCTTTCGTAGATTGTTTTAGTCACATTATTTGATATCATAAACAACTACTAAATGGGTATACCTTTAAATTTTAGAACAAGATATCAGTCCAAATCTAACAGCAAGTATCAAAAAATAATATTGCATATGAATGAAACGTTTCCAAACAAGTTATTGTTTTATTTCTCGCATACGAGTCTGAATTTTCTATCGCAATTATAGTCGTTCCAGTCGAATGCTTCCACAGCCCTAATGGCAACACAATCTTCATTATCTCTATTATTTGGCTCTCAAGGTCCCCAGTCATAGAAAGCCGCATGATCGTTCGTACCATACCATTGCCAAAAACCTTCAGCTCTCTGGTCTGTCAAACCAGTCCATGCACGGATCACTGTAATTTTTCATAATATGATTATGCAAAAGCAATAAAAGCATCTATCCAATTACTGTTTTAAAAGAAGCTAAATGTTACCATTTTTCAAAGTCTATAGAAATTCTCGAATGAATTAAGCATAAGCTTAGACTACTATTCACTGATGCAAGAAGTTTTATGTAAAATTCTGATTAGTATCGTATCCCCGCTCTACAGTGACATGACTTTTAGCTGAAAAACCAGTTTCATTTTCATACAGGATTCAAGTGCGAGACAATGGCCTATTCTGTCTCTCATGGCATCCATCAAACGAATATAATCTTCCTTTACGAGGCATCTGCTGCGTAGAACATATGACAAATAGGTACAAATGTTTAATCTTACCATTGGACCTTTTTAGCATATTTTTCAGAAAATTATTTTCCAAATAGTCGTCAATACGCACAAGGTATGCCTCTCGTTGCGTACAGAAGTGCTGAAAATAAAATGCATCATATATGAGTTTTTGAGTAATAAAACGTGTATTATTGAATATATAAAACGACCCCCATTTCTTCCATTTATGTACTCGGCATTGTTTTTGGACTGCACTTAAAACTGACGTAAAAGGGTTGCTGGGCTTACGACAAATATCTGTAATTCACGCTCGCTCAAAACAGATATAGCTATCTTGTAGACAGACAGTCGTAAGGTATTCCAAATAATCTGCCAAAAACTAGCGCCTCAGTTCAATTGATATAAGGATATACAACATAGAATTGGTTCGATAGAAATTACAAATCTTTTTTTATACTTAATGTTTTACCTTATTGTCACTTACATCTAGTATTGCATATATTAGGTAGAGTAGAAGCAGCCATTTGTGTTTTTCGAATATCTAGAAACAACGTATGAAAATTGGAGTAAACAGTAAAACAGTTTCGGAACGTAGAGAGTAAACGTACATTACAGTTTTACAGGGTTCAATTATAGCTTAGTGGATTCATAGTCTGAAAACATATGCAATTAAAAAGGGAATCAAACTTTTGGCCTCTAAGGATACAGCTACAATTAATTCTCTCTACATTTTGAATCAATTAATTGAAATTCATTCTGTATGTATGTACGTTCTGAGATGTAGTGAAACGCTTACTTTGGTTTTATTGATGTCATAATTGTTGTTTTTATTTTTCAAAACGCGAAACACGATTATATTGAAATATAACGTAAAGCGTTAAAACCAAATTGGTCGCGGTCCACTTGGTACGTAGTGAGAAAACTTTGCTGTCTGACTCATGTCTCAAACAGAGGGATTTAGTATTCAGTCTTTCTGCTGCCCATTATATGCAATCCACTCTATCAGGCCCCACACACAAATAATCCTAAATAATGAAACAAGTTTTAATCATGATATGTCATTTCTTTATTCTTCCTCCGGAAAATGAAAATTGTGATATTTGTACATATTGGTCATTTTACATTTCTCGAACATTGTCATATAGAGATCATAGGATACATTAAAGATTACTAACATGGGCCTCCGAGAATGTTCGTGCTTCATATCCAACAAAGTAGCAGTGGGAGTTGTATGCTATCCATCCGTTTGAACAGCAAGCTGGAATAGTGAATTTGGCACCGACTGTACAATGGTATAATATATATAGGAGGTCCAACAATAAGTTGGTAAATTTTTTAACTTCATAATGGGAACAGTCAAAAGAAATATAGTGTCTTAAATCTACTTTAAAAGCCTTAGAACTTCAGTAAACAATTTACGTCCTTAAAAATGTTTTAGAAAATTAATGATTGATAAAGTTAATAGCATACAAATTGGAAAGTAGTTTATAGCTATGATCAACATAAAGAATAAATGTTCAAGATTTTTATCTCCCCCGCCATTAATTATGGTATTCGCGCATATAGCACTTACTACCTTGTCCGCGTATATGTGCGCCCGTCCGTCCGTGTGTGTGTATATTTTTGTGTGTTTAGAAAATCATGTTTGCTCAATTACTTTTAATGCATGATATTCATGACATGGTATTCATATAGATTGGCACAAACCTTCACCATAACAAGACGACGTGTCACGAGCAAGACTCGGTCTCCTATCTTTCAATGTCAGTCTAAGATCAAAGATTTAAGGTTATTTTTCATGTTAACAACCATGCATGGACATCCGAATAACTTTGAATTTACTTCAGACATAACAAGACGACATATCAGATGCAAGGCTCAGACTAGTACCTTTAAAGTCAATGTCAAATTTTGGACAACATAATATGTCACATAAAAAAACCTGGCATATTCAGATGCCAACTATTTAATGTAGTGATACTAGTATGGTCCTATATCAATAATAGCAGGCGACGTGTCCCATACAAGGCTTGAGGCTCTAGCTCATACTAATGGTTCAGTCTAGAATTGTTATAGCCAATGCGTCATTCTATCATCATGTAGTGTCTGTGTTTGTGTGGGAGGGTGTTCATCCATGACCTATAGTCACATGGTTCGTCTTATAATTCAGAAGGTGTTACAAGTCTTTCAGTTGTACTTTTGGAAGAAGACAGACATATTAATATTGTCAATATTACAAATTAAATGCTCGAAGAAGTGTTTGTTGTTTTACCTTTAGCATTAAGGTCCTGGAATAAACTGGTCAGAATTACAATCAGAAACACGAGTGTCTTCATTTTCTCCTTTGAAAAGAATCCTGTAAGATGCAACAACATCAGTATATACGGAATTACCTTAAAAATGTTTGTCATTGTAAGGAGATATTACTGTGAAAAATGTCACATCAGATTCTATTAACTTGTCTTAACCTAAATCAAATCAGTAGACATGTTAGGCAGGGATACTGCGATACTTGACATTGTACACTTTTGCATATGGGAAGCAGACCTGCATTTCTGTTGTCGCAATTATCTATCACGTACGTGACTGTTTGTGTCATACAGAACAGTACATACGCGAATCATTTCTGTTCTTTACCTTTGTGAATAATTTTTGGAGAAATGAAACAGATGTCATCCTGTACAAAAACAGAACAGAACGTATCATTTTATTTCATCCTGGCATTTTGCCATACAACATGGATATATATCATAGTATAGTTGTAACATAAACATTCATTTCGGTTGAACGTCTACCTTTCGAGCGCGGGACCCGCCCGCTTAGCTCAATAGGGGGAGCTCAAATCTGCGGATCTCGGGGTCGTGAGTTTGAGCCCTGGACGAGGCGTACGTTCTCCGTGACGATTTGATAAAAGAAATTGTGTCTGAATTAATTCGTCCTCCACTTCTGATTCTTTTTGGGAAGTTGGCAGTTACTTGCGGAAAACAGGTTGGTATTTGTACAGAATCCAAGAACACTGGTAAGATTAACTGCCCTCCGTTACATTACTGAAATACTGTTGAAAAACAGCGTTAATCCCAAATGAAGCGAAACCTTGCGTGTGTGTATAAAGTATGAGTGCACATGTAAATATATATGTGCATCATGTATACATTTTATCGATGCACGCGCAAATATATATGTGACAATAAAGTACACACGTATGTATTCGAGAGTGACTGGTTCACTTGTAACTGTATAGGGTACTGGCATATATTGGAACACGCTAACATATACGTCCAGGTGTAAAGTATAAGTTTATGTAAACATTTTTAAAACGCACGCATAAATTTGTAGGTGAAAGCTTGAACCTCCTCTTACGCTTACACTAGCAAATCTACAAGTGCACCGGTCAAATATGTACGTATAATTTTTATTCTACAAGTGAACTTGTTCAAACGCGAGTAAGGAATCTGATATTTATATGGACTAAATAGATTACGGCGGCGTTCTAGTTTGACAACAACGCATGCTAAATAAAGATCTTCTTGAGAATAATATTTTGATCTCCATATTTTTCTTGTGTCAATAAAAAGTTTGATTTCAAACGCACACCTGTAGTTTTGACATTTTTAATTAATATTTCCTGTACAGAAATCATATATATTCTATCAATTTTACAATAAAAATAATACATAGAGGATATTTGTTTGTTTCAGTGAAATATCAATTTTATTTCACAAGTGAGCATCAAAAACTGATATTTTCACGAGTGGCGTAGCCACGAGTGAAAATGACTTTTTTTTTGTGCTCACGAGTGAAATAAAATTGATATTTCACTGACACAAACAAATTTTCTTTTTATTTCATGTGTAAAACTCTACTTTTGTTGCGTAATTTATAAAATGTCGAAAATCGCGAGAAAGATCAACAGAAAGCATAACACAAATGACGTCATTTTAACGACGTCATCGTCATTATGGTCCCCGGTATTCATAACGCTCGGTATACAATTCGACTTCAATCGCGGCGGAGGACCGGAACTAGTTCGACAAAAACAGTGAAAAATAAAAATGATAATCTACTGTTTCAAAACTGTGGATTATCACTTTTATTTCACTGAGAAAACTCTATATTTGACTGGAAAACATAAAATAAAAGGATCTACATACAAAATTTATTTTAAAAACTTATACTAATTTATTTCCTTGACAATAAAACATATAGAAAAGGTAGGGTGTAAACCTTAAAAGCTTTGATTCACACTGATTTTATGCATAAATATATGAAACATTCTGATCACTGAGCTTGCGCTAAAAACAGATTAAAATGGTGATTTAAACAAAAGAACTAAAATATTTTTTTGCTATTTGCACTGAGCATTTTTTAAAAAGATAAAACTAGGAATGAAAAATACAAATTAACAAAACTTTCAATGAGATGTATATTTACATTTAGCCGTCTATGTCACTGGAGCAGTGCGCCTCTAATCAGAAATGATTTTTTATGTCCGAAATGTTAAACTTTAAGAGAATACCTAAATCTTATGCCAAACACTTTAAAAAGGAATAAATTATGTACATATATATATATATCTTTTTTATATGATTCTGCTACGCACACCTGAACTGTTTTAACAGTGTAAAGCTTTTGGCAATAAAACTAAAAAGGCATTCAAAACAGGGAAGAGATATTTCTTCTGAAACAAAGACAGTACGCTGAAAAATCGTTTCTCAAAACAACCATTGAATTACTGACTTGATTGAAATCAAAAGATAATTACGATTATGAATAACCATGTTTACGCCTAAAGTCAAAACAATATCATGCACGCACGATTTAAGTTTACCTTACATGATGAATAAACAAAACAAAACAAACAAAAAATGCATAGATAAAATGCATGGTATTCATCTTGTCTGTGCTAACAAAGAAATGACTCTCATACATGTACTAATTAAGTAGACGAGTTAATGTTTGATGGACGCCATAATATCATAAGTATTTTTAATCGTACAAATTGAATATGAAGACATGTGCTTACTTTTACATAAGAAACGTGTCTTAAAATTTTTCACGTTTATTAAAATATTTAACCTATCGTTAAATTAGTAGACATTTCTGAACCGAAAACTAGGTGTATATGTCTGTGAAGAAATAATGAGCAGATGAGTTAATGTCCTACAGTTTTAGGGTATAATGGTAAAGGCGCAGAACATAATTAATCATAAAATATAACAGTTGTCTATCTGAATTCGTAGTTTAAAGAATTCTTTGCGAAGATAACTGCTACATCTGGGGCTCACTGACGCAGCGAAGTTTAAAAAGTCACTCAAAAAAGTGAGGTAGCTGTGGCAAACCTTGAAATTGACCTCTTAACCGGCACTCTGTCATGTAGCCTAAAACTTTATGTCATAAGCATCTGTATCTTTCTCTTTAAATTATCCCGAACAAATTGCACGATCTAAATTTCTCAGCTTTATCTTTTAGCAAGGGCTTGCATGAAACTAGAGTATTGATTCCAGAAATCTATATCATACAAAACTTACAAACAAAGATAAACAGGGTAACCCAAGAACCGAACGGTGAATAAGCCATCAGAGTTACAAAAATAAAAAACATACATAAGGCCATAACAAATTAATTTCTTGGTCATCGGATAATTTTCCAAAACATTAGGAGCGACAGAGCGAAATAAAAGTAAAGATATTTGTTTCTTGATTTCACCTATTCTTTGGAGCGAGCAAGGAGCTATTTGAAGAAAAAATCACTTTGTCACAAGAATCAACAAACACTGCCAAAACATATCAAAATGGTTTGGAAATACATAAAAGAACCTAAGATCCTGAAAAGACACACTGTTCCAAAAATACATGGTAGCCACTTAACACTTGACTCCAATATATTTTTATGTTTACCGGGACGCGCTACATTGTAATATTTACGCACATTGAGAGATGTAAACAAGCTGAAAGGACAGCAGACGGATACAAGAAAATCTGGCAACTTAACCATATTTCTAGTGAATAGAAGTAATATGTTGGCTCAGTTTTTATCCTAAGCAAACCAGTATCCTAGCCACATAAACAAAGGGTTTCACCTCGGATTTTATCTCCCTACATAAGAATAAGAAAGCTGTAATTCTTACGTAGTGTATAGCCGAAATCATTATATATATTGAAAACACTGCATTTACATAACCAATACATGAGGCACCCATGTCTGTCAACTTTCTTTGAAATTTCGAAAGATGCCAGGAAATCCATCTTCCTCTAAGGCCCAATTCACTTGTATTTTGCAGTTTTTGTTGCTCTTTGTTTTAACATTTAACTTTGGCAGAAAAGGAAAGACACACATTTGATGATTTAAGTCATAACTATAAATGAAAATAATAAAAAATCAGAAAATCATTCTGTAAAAAGATTCTTTCGAAGCAAAGAATGCAACCAAGAAGAGTAATAGTAGACTCGGTTTGTTTGAGTTTGTTCATGAGAGCCAGCTAGCACCGGCTTAAGCGGAACTCTATTACACATAGGTTGAATGGACACCATGATCCCAAAGGACCAGAAAATATAATAAATTTACTACACTGAATCCAAGTAAGTTAGTAAGCCTTTAATGCATGTTTTCTTGAAATCCTAGTTTGTAAGCTCTTAAGAATTCCATTGATTAAGTCCCATGTCAAAACCCTTTCTCCGCTCGAAAACTATGTTCCTTTTACCTAGCTGATAGAAACATCATACCATTCCTTAAAACCTCAAGTTATGTCAACAATACTTTACTTTTTACAAGTTATGAGGGTAAACAGCAAGCCAAACATAATATATATTATTAACGTTTAGAATAAGTGAATGTGCGATCCATGTAAAAGGTTTGAACCCTTAATAAACTCAAACGCATGTATTTTACAAATGTCAGATTGTATTACACATACACATGTATGTAGTTTAATTGCCCTCACTAAATTATACATAAGGTTTAGGAGTATATCACCAAAACACAGAAATTTTTGATAAACGAACAACATCGTTACCAATATTTTACCTGACCATTACATGTACTGTTCCGTACTTAAATATTCTGAAAAAGTTGTCCCCCTTTGAAAATGAATGCCATTTGTAAAGAAATAAAAATAAACAATTGCTGAAAACTGTGTTCCATCTAGTTATGTGACATTTCAACACTCGCACGTTATTGCAAATGCATCAAAACAAACATGTGTAAAAGTTCTTTGAAAATGGTGAGAATGTTTATATCAGTATACTGACACTTGTAGTTTTTATAATGATAGCGTGCACATTACTCTACAAAACAAGTGTCAGTATACTGATATAAACATTGAATTCCGGAAAAGGACTGCCTAAAGGGGCCCCACTTCCAGACAGTCAAACGCTTTTAAAAACTCACCATTTCCAAGGAACTGTACACATGTTCGTTTTGATGCATTTGCAATAGCGTGCGAGTCTTGAATTTCACATAATTAGGCGGAACATAGTTTTCAGCAATTGTTTATTGTTATTTCTTTACAAATGACATTCATTTTCAAAGGGGGACAACTTTTTTCAGAATATTTTAAGTACGGAACAGTTCGGCAGAACATGTAATGGTCAGGTAAAAGATTGGTAACGCCGTTGTTCGTTTATAAAATATGTCTGTGTTTTGGTGATATACTCCTAAACCTTAAAAATGCACATACAGGCTAGACAACAGACTTGTTTAATTTCCATAAATGATTTTATCCATTTTTGGTCTCAAGGTAATGTAAGCACATCCTGAATTCATGAACTGAAGGTAAGAGAACTGAAATCGTCCCATGTATACAAAAAATATTGAAAGTGCCGAAACTGAAATTTACTCGAAATAATATAATTTTGATGGACTATCTGATCACACAGTGTAGAAACGATTGAACAACCAAAACGGAAATAGCGATGTGATTTAAACCATTTGTTTGAAATAAGATAAACGTCTAACTTTTTCGATTGATATTTGGATAATTACCAAATAAAGGTATGTTTATTCCTTGAGATGTTTTTCGAAAGGCATGTTTCAAGTGTACCCCAGTCAACATAAGTCCAGAATGACTTAGATGAGCGGTAAATAAGGTGAAATCAGATGATTGAATGGTGAATGTTTAGATGATGCATACCAAAAGTGAATGAGTTTTAAATATCAAAAATAAGGCAAATTATCTGAATGCATGTCACATTGTAAGAAATTTGTATATTTTCGTTTTCATTGGTCGGGATTTCAGCCTTAATTCATCCCTGATTTCGATTAAAACACAAAATTCGCGGTGCTTTGTATTGTATTGTATTGTACTATGGCGTTTAATGTGTTGCAATATTACATATTCTATAATTATTGTCTATCTTTATATATTTATTCCATGTCTTTACATATTTATTGTAAAACAGAAATATTTGTTCGATATTTTCATATATTTTTTCTATCTTTCGTAATAATTACTGTAAACCTGAAAATAAATCTGCAATGCGACAAAATATTTATTGAGTGTTTTCAAATTATTTACTTTATCCTACGAAATACTTTTTGCACAATAAAAATATTTGTTAAAAAAATTAAAACTATTTATTGTATATCGCAAAAGATATATTCAAAAATTTAATATTTCCGTTCAATCATACAATTTTTTTGTGCGATGTAATAAAGATAATTTCGTGTAAAACGTAAATATTTATTCTATCTGCTTAAAATATATTTGTGCAAAAGAATTCTGGGTAAACTTTGCCACACTGACGCAGAATAGAGATGACCGCTTCTTTTGTTGTTACGATGGATTTCATTGGTTGATTTCAAACCATAATGGCGGCCTCCAGGTCAATTGTTGCTTTAGGTTAAAAATATTACTATATGATGATCATACAGTGCCAGTTTAGATGAAAAAAAAGTGTAACAACAACGTGTGATTACACTGTGTAAGCGAAAAGGCCTTATAAGAATGTCGGCAAAGAGTTTGACACAATTAACTTTTTTCTGCGAATGTCTTTTTTCCCTTTCTCTTCCGTTCCAAAAACACGCGGACCAGGATATATGCTATTGTGAATTAGACATAAACTGACCAAGTTTCACAATAAAGTGAAGAGTTGACTCAATAAATGTGACAATGTAAATAGGTAAGCAAGGTTGATAATATATGTCAGAAAATCCCCACGACTGTATTCAGCTAGACTTGGATAACAGTGTTTCCATTAGGCAGTGGCTAGGATGATGGTACCGGTTGTAGGATTACAGAAGTTCCATATTCCTAGACAACCCTATGATGATAGGCTGGGATTACGGAAGTATTTAAGAAATATCAAATATATGTTAGGACAGGCATATTAAAATGATGTTGTAAACTTGCATATTTCACTTAAACAATAGCGAGTATTCATGCCTGTCATACTATTTCGAGCTATCGACCCATCTTTTTGGGTTAGTATGATCTTAAACGATATCTTATTGGTGGCACGCGGAAATATTATAGAATTTTTTTTTTGTATATATACCTCAATCAAATCATAAATCTTCTTTCCCTTAAATTTATACGCATTGATTTAAAAATGTGCATCCTTGGGAGATTATCACACAAGAAAACATAGCATATTTATCTGTGAGTGTTAACCAAAGAAACTGCTTTCAAATGGAACATTCTGAGGTAAAATGTACAATTGATTAGTCAAGTTCTTATATTGTTAACATGGTTAATGAGTTTCGAAATTTTTTAAAACACATTTTTGCACAGGGAGAACGGAAACTCCTTTCGCTATTTAAATTATCACAATTAGTTTGAAAATGTAAATGAAATAATTATACTGTAGACGCAACAGTGGTGTCACCACTTTGGTCAGTTACGGATTATTTTCGTCTATCTCAGATCATTTTGGAATAAAACAAAAACGCACTGGGACACCTGTGGAATAATAATTGTTTTCTCTCATCCAACCAAATCATAATATATTGGCATGCTTGAAAGATAAATATATTTTCTTTTTTAAAAAATAATTTCTCGATTGTGTTATTTGTTAATGTTATATATGTTATAGCAGTCGGTTATAAACGCTCTTCTCGAGCTTATGTTTCTTGTTACAGGAATCACTTTTGGCCTCGGTATTCTGGCGCTTTTTTGTTTTTTGTTTTTTTTATTTTTGGTGAAAATCGCAATTAAAACTCGCAGCACCGTGGCCGTGGATCTTTTGCTGAAATTGCGACTTTTTACTGTAATGTGGACTTGCCGTTACTTGCTGATCTTATTGCGTTTATAAGGCGCTTGAACTTTGCTTTTATCTCCATAGAGCATCCAGTGATAATGGTTATAATGCAAAAATCACACATTTTCGCGAAGTGTCATAATGTCACTGAAGAAGAAATTGAAGCGTATGGAAGGCAAACCTTTGAACCCCCATGATTCGGAACTGACTAAATGACTATAGTCTCATGTTATGCTTGTCATTTATAATTTCAGATACATTAGTGTTGTAGCTGCTAACCCGCAGAGTGAAGTGGTTTTATTTCTTTGTACAGAAAATTGTCTGTCTCTGACAACAATTAGATCACACTTTCCAAGTGCAACAGGACTAAAGTACATGTCAGAAGATAATTTGGTTGCTGTTAGTTTACAAAATGGCAATTTTGAAATTCCATGTGATGAGACAGAACATTTGTACGTAGTAGTACAAAATATATCAGGAGCTGTTGGTAGGTTTGAACAACATACTGTTTAGTAAGTCAATCCAGTGATTAAAGTTGTTGCTCTGATTATCTTTGCAATATAGGTTTTACAACATGCAAGCAATATCAGTACATAAAATTAGCCTTACTCATTAGGCTTATTAACCGCCTCGGTAGCCTAGTGGTAGAGCGTCCGCTGAGAGTGCGGGAGGTTGTGGGTTCGCTTCATACAAAAGACGTAAAATGGTACTAGTAGGTTCCTCGCTTGGCGCCCGGCATTAAGTGGGTAGTGCTAGGACTGGTCAGCCCAGTGTCATTATAATGTGACTGGGTGGTGTATCGTGTCACGTGTCTATGGCGTGGAATTTCAGTCAGGCAGCACTTAAAGTTGGGCATTGTGCTCACTGCTACAAGTAGACACTGTCGCTTATATGACTGAATTTTTGTTGAAAAAGACGTTAAACCCGAACACACACACACACACACACGCACGCACGCACGTACACATTTGGCTTATTGGGATGACTTATTTTATGATCTAATATTTTATAGTTTTCATCCCTCTGAGTCTTAAAGGCTTAACCGTATCTGCATTTTACATTTTAAGAAAACGAAGGCATTAAAATCTAAGAAAGTCATAAAATACTGGTAAGATTACTTGTTCCATTAAATCAAACATTAATATTCATGTAGAAACTTCAAATGGGTTGAATATAACACATAATTATAAATAAATGACTTATATCTTCAGGAAATGTGATGTGAACAGGAGATATTTACCCCGACACTGGTTTCAGTACACAATGGACTGCAGATAACACTTAATTGCAGAAACTAAACACAAAATATGGTTTAAGTTTTAAAAAGTTTTTATTTGCAAAGCTCTTATTTAGAGTCGAGCACTGAGATAAGTAGAGCATGCTGTCTTATGGACGGCTCTTGTCTTATTTCTAATTATCAGTCAGGGATCTCACTCTCATAACTGTCTTGGGGGAGGGGGGATTAGTGCATGTGCCTGAGAGGGAAATTTTCATGTCGATTTGCTTTTTGCGGGGAATTTTTAGAAACAGACTGATAGTAAGGCCTTGCCTAAAAATGATACATTTTGTATTGATTTAACAAGTATAAAAAAGTTATAAAGACTTGTTTATTTCCCTAGACCGTTATTTTTGTTTTCATTTCAAAATTAAGAACGAAATTATCCTTTTATTTTCTTGGGGAAGGTTTTGACAGAATTAAGGGAAAAATCATTACTATTCTGGTTGGGGAATGGTGCCCATTACCGCCACTAAAACAGTAAATCGATACATTCACCCCGGTCAGTGGAAAATATTAAGAAAAAAACATGCATTATTTGATTTGATTTATTTCATGCAAATAGGATTTTTGCTTGGCTATTCGAAGAATAGTTCAGCTATTATACTCACCCTGGCGTCGGCGTCACACCTTTGTTGAAGTTTTGCATGCAAGTACATACAGCTATCATTTAAATGCATATAGCTTCGAAAAATATTTTTTCTTTTTCTAGGTCAATTGCCAACCTCACTGTGTCAAGTTTCATAACTCTGATATGTATTTTGAGCAATGTGTGTCCCCTTTTGGACTTAGAAAATGCTGGTTGAAGTTTTACATTCAAGTTACTGTCTCCAAAACTTCACATGTATCTTCGGGGTTATTAAACAAGTTGATAGCATCAAGTCCCATAACTCTGGCCTGCATTTTGGCCAAATTATGTCCTCTTTTGGACTTAGAAAATCCTGGTTAAAGTTTTGCGTGCAAGTACTTACAGCTATTACTTAAAGGCATATATATTTGAAAGTGATTATTTCTTTTTCTAGATCAAAAACCAACCTCACTGGGTCAGTCCCATAACTCTGGCATGTATTTTGGGCAAATTATGCCCCCTTTTAGACTTAGAAAATTCTGGTTAAAGTTTTGTGTGCAAGTAACTATCCGCAGAACAAATGCAGATATTAGTCATGCTCTCTCGCATTCGTGCCTTTTATCCGCAAATATCATTAATCAACAGATTATACGCGAAATAGCGATTAAGAAAGCTTGCCAATCGAAATATTTTTGTCGAGCTCGCTGGCAGTGAGCTCGATATAGTCGCCACTTTCGGTGTATGTGCATGCGTACGTCCGTCCGTGCATCCGTCCGATTGTGTCCGAACCAAAACTTTGACATGCATGGACCAATCTTGTTTATATTTGGCATGATTGCTTACCTTAATGAGAAGGTGTGTCATGCGTTAACCCATGTTCCTATCTTAAAGGTCAAGGTCACTGTTGGAGGTCAAATGTCAAATTGAAGTTTTTCCGGAGCATTTCTTCTTCATGCTTAGTGGGACATTGATGTAACTTGGCATGAATGTTCACCATTGTGAGATGGAGCGTCACGCGCAAGAAACAGGTCCCTAGGTCCAAGGTCAAGGTCACACTTGACAGCTGCCGGGCTCGCCATTCTGTCTCTGGTCATACCTATTGTTTCTACTTTTTCTATATTGTGATTTTTCCTGCTAGGTCGTTATCGCTACTAAGTCGAGTTATCGTACTTTCGAGTAGGCTGGTACGACGATACGACATAATTCATACAAATTAAGAATAAAACTGGCGACTTAACAAATGTATTTTCAAGAGTTCGTTTCCTGGGTAGGAATGTGTCGTTGTATTGGCCTTTTGGTCAAGCTGTCACATGCACTTGTCTTTGTCTTTGATCCGCCAGCTTGGCAGAACGACAGAACGGTACTTTTTGTATATGTCAAGTTGTCGTGTTTGCGTTTTCTGGTAGACATACGCGTAGCAATTGCACTGTATTATTCTGTAAGTGTGGTCACAGGAAGGTAATTGCTTTGCGTATAGATACCAACTCGTAAACTCGACAAACACAGAAAGTGTCATTAAGTACTACAAGGCAAAGATACGCCATCAAGACAGATCAACAGATTTTACAAGAAACTAAGATACTAGATAAAGTCGCCAACACAGACATTTTTGCCAACAGAAAGACAAACTTAGATATGTCATGCTATGGCGTTGGCGGGGCGATGATAAAACAAGACAATTTTACGACAAATATAGGGCGCCAGAACTGTGTCATGACAAATTCAAAAAAGAGGAAATCAGCCACCATAATTTATACATTCTATGTCTCTAGGAGTACAGTTAAGAATTCTAGTTCTGGACCAATGCAGTCATCATCTTAAAAACAACCAAATTAATTTACCTATATGTTTTTATAAATTTGTGTGATCGTGGTCGATCGCAAACAATCACTTATTTTATCCATTTTTTTTCTAGTTTTACATTAAAAGGAATGCACTATTTTTATCTCTTGTTTAAATAGCCGAAATATCCACAAAAGTATCAGGAAAGAAAAAAGTAACAAACAATAAACAATATTAGTTTTTTTATTTTTCTGTTAAATAATCGTTATAGTCATAGTTTTACTGATTATTATACTACAGAAACAACAGCCTATATTTGTGATATGGTATAGGAGAGATCATGTTGGTATACAAATCCGGTGTATATTCTATTTTTAGAACTGATAAGGCAGAAGTTTACAACACAACTACGCCGCCATATGTCATTCAAAACGCTTATTCATTTAAAAAAGGAAATGAAAATTGTAAGTATTTCATTTTTTTTTGTATTTTGAAAATCCATAAATGAGCGAAAAGGTTATTAAGAATTAAAAATTCCGATCCCAGACACAAACGATGTAAAAAATAATTGTTTTGCCCACCACCAGATAAACAGATGTTAATGCGGGGCGATCTCTCCTATACTACAACAATGTTCTCATGCAAAGACATGTGTCTAGGGTTTTAAATAAACTAATACAGTGCATGGTTTTTATAATCTTACTTGGTTTGTAACATAACTTAACTAATATAGTACAGGACTTTCCTGATCAAATGTCTTAATGAAAAACTATGTCATATATCTGAAGTTGAATAAATAATTACATCAGAAATAAAGGTAGTGTTATGCGCTGATCTAAATATGATGCCCCTATATTGGTCACCGGAGTTGCACAACTCAATCACTTATCTGCCAAACTATTTCGAAAATATTAATAGAACCATATAGGGAATAGTAGAACAATCCATGGCAGCCATGATTTTTCAGACAAATCAAGACGGGCTTTGATAATTTTAATGTCGTTCACTCAAGGATCATTTCTATGAAATTATTTAAAAATAAGACCAGTATTAGGAGATGCCGTTTTACGATGTACTATTTTTAGCTCTGGCTATGCATATTTTGAACATTATTGATAGATGGTTACCCAAGAAACATTTGACAAGAAGATACTATATATTTATCAAGTTTTCAAGTAGAAAAATATTATTAAGGAATTTTTAAAATCCTGTGCTGATAGCATCGTGCGATTTTTATTTTTTGCGAACTTTGTGACTTCTGACATTAGGTGTAATCTCATTTCTACGGTTGTACTTAAAATATCTGTGAAACATTTTGACATAATTGGACAGAATGTTTTCGTTTATTTAAATATCTTTATGCAGAAGTGTATCTTAACAAATAATGTTGTACAAAGGAATTTAAATAGACTACAAAATCTCTTAAAAAGCATATTACATGTATATATCTTTGGAACAATAAATACCAACATAATACTGGATTTTTTCTGTAAATGGTTGACGTTAGTCGGGTTTTTATATAATTATTTCCTATTCCAACATATAAACATAGACTATTTGGTAATAATTAAAATTAATATTTAATAAACAATTCATGTTAATATAGACATAGAAAGTGTAAATTAACATGTAAGTATAGCAACATGTATGTTTTAGAGTATATCATTTTTTGATGTGTTTTCAATGGATTTTAATATTAAAGCTATGAGATACGCGATAGTGATAGAAAATATATATAACTCATTCATATGAAATATAAAATATCCGTTAGTTATGTAACAATCTTAATGTGTTTAAGGTTCTAAGTTAAATGATAAACCCTGAAATGAAGGTTGTTCAAATAAATTATTAGCAATTGGTTCAAATTCTTCATGACTTATTGTTTTTTTTTTTTTCATTTTCTCCTTATTTAGTGAAAAATATTCCATTTTGCAACTTTTCACATCGGGTGTTATCTCATTTGTTCGGTTATATTTCAAATACCTGTGTAATTCATTTTAACAAAATTTGACAGAAACTCTTTACTGTATTTGAGCTTCATTATGCAGAAATACAAAAAAATAATGGAGGATCTCAAGAAATCTGAACGATATCAAAGGTACCGATACAGTTCCGTTAAGTGTTTCTTCATTGTGTTTTACAAAGAATCATGTATGAGGGAATTAACACGTGTTAACGGTATTTGAAGTAAAAAGCAAAACCATAAATCCTAAATATCTTTTGAAAAATAAAGACCAACTCAATACTAGAACATTTTTAGAAACTGACTGACATTTATAAAGTCCACTTAATTACTTGTGCCGGGTTTCTAAATTAACTATCATCCTATTCCATCAAAGTTTTAATATATCATAAATTTTATGATAATGTAAATATAGAAGTGAAAAATTAACACGAAAAAGTGGCAACATGATGTTTTTTTTTGAAAATACAGTTGTTCTGGATTAATTGGATTTTCAAATTAAAGTTATGAAAGACACGTTAACTATAGAAAATATATAGAAATCATTCATATGAAAAATACAAACTAGATTTGTGTAAATAGGACACAGGTTCCTAAACTCCTGTCACTGTACATGGTTCCATGCCTCTAGGTGAAATATGTATAAGATGTTTGTGACACAAACCTTTACAAACATTATGTGTATTTTTTATTAAGTCAAGGATCATATCGCTGGCCTAGCTGAGCGAAATTCCCCCCAAAACATAAGGTGCACAACTGCATATGCTATAAAACAATATTCTGATGTCTTATTACACTAGCTCAAGTACATACTGAAATACATAGGACACAGACTTTTATATTTTTTTACTTAGTCAAGGGACATAACTCTGGTCTAGCAAAATGAAAAAATGGGTATAAATTCAAGAGCTGAATAATATTCCTACAGGGTTTCATGAATCTAAGTGAAATACTTTTTGAGATATTTGAAACACAATCTTTTAAGCACTTTATGTATATTTTTTTTCACAAACTCAAGGACCATAACTCCAGTCTGATTGAGTGAAATCTGAAACAGAACACCATGTGCGTAACCTCACATTCTATGTAACAATCCACTTATAATAAGTTTTATAACTCTAAGTCACATACGTTTTTAGATACATGCGACACAATCATGTATCCCATTTATGCATATTGTTGACAATATAGGACCATAACTGTAGTCAGACTAAAGAAATATGAAACAAAATGCCAGCTGCACAACTTTACATGCCCATGCTGGATTACATCCTATCATGTTTCATGAACCTACATCGATTACTTTTTGAGATGTGTGCGAGACAACTTTCATGCATATTTCTGACTAAATTAAGGCTATAACTATAGTCTGGTTGAGTATCAGCTCAAACAAAAACCCTAGGCGCTCAACTTCAAATGCTGAATAATATTCCTGTAACGTTTCATAATACTGGGTAAATACTTTTTGAGATACATGCGACACAAACTTAGACCTTTTTTATGCATATTTTTGACTAAGTGAAGGGCCAAAACTCTGGACTGGCTGTGTAAAATCCAAATTAAAACCTCTGGTGCATCACGTCCGGGCTGAATAACAATCCTGTGAGTTTGGATGATTCTGGGTCAAATCCTTTTTGAGATATGAACGACACAAATTCGGACGGACGGACGAACGAACAAACGGACTGACGGACGAGCAGACGGACGGACAAGGGCAATTCTAAGTGTCCCCACCCCCCACAAATCTTTTAATTATCTTATTTGTTCTTTGTTCCCATGTTAAAGGACCAACACCAGAAATATTTTCAACTGGTTCAAATTTGCAATAAACAATTCATTTTGTCAAATTTATTTCTGTTTCCCCTTAATGAATGCTAAAACACGAAATCTGTCATATTTCCTCGAAATATACTTATATGATTAACAAACAAATCCATCCCCACCAATCCCCTACAACAACAACATTAAAATAATGTTTAAATTAATATATATGTAAATACAAGCAATAAAATACATGTTGATTAGCAGGAATATGTTAATGATATGAAAAAAATATTTTCTAGTTTACAAGTGGAAACACCGACAAAGACTACACAAACAACTACATAAAATTGCTTCAATATGTAGATATCTAAATAGTTTTCTTTTAATATTTAAGTTTCTTATATTGTGGTATTATGGTCTAAATCTATTCATACCGGACACCATTTATGTTGAGCAAACATAACAATAAATTTATATCATCATGTCAAATTTCAGTATGATTTATTATTTAACATTTTTAGCTTAGCAATCCTTGACCTATCGGTAGTTGTAAGTTTAATCATGACATACAATTACAAATATTACACATCGTTTGTATGAAAATAAGAAAAATCAAAAAAAATCAGATATCTAATGAAGAATAAAAAATATTTTAGCTGCTTGAAAAACACTCATACAATTGAAAAAAAGAATCAACAAATCATCACTACCAGTTCCCATATAAATAAAGGTCATGCAATACATTTTGATTAGCAAAAATATATCAAAACCATTAATATGATAATAGAATGCATCCATTCTGTAGATACTATTTGTGGGTTTCCCAGCCAAACTAGTTATTTTGTGACTGAGAAAGATATTTCATTTCCAGATATACACATGTTATTTGCTAAAAGACCGTGCAACGCTTTAATGGTTCCTATTTTTTACAAAGTAAAGGGGAAAAGCTCTGCCCTATAGTGATCTTTATTTTGTATTAAGTTTAAAGAAGATCCATCAAATAGTAATCTATATTAGTTTTAACGGTCTTGAAGATCCATCAACGGATAACTTTGTTATGTGGGAATTTATGGACTATAAATGAAGAAAGGAGAACAACTCTGGCTATCGAAGTGATCTTGACAAAATTGCGCTTGCACCACCGCCGTATCTGGTTTACATCTGTTTAAAGTTCATGAAGATCCATTAATAAGTAACTTAGATTCCCAAATCAAGGAGAAAAGGTCTGAATTTACTTTATCAAGGGGGATAATACCATATGTGAACAAAGGTCATGTGCTAATCTGTCACTATATGAGGTTTTGTGATTCTATCTAAAATACATTTCGAATTATAAGCAGTTTCATTTTTTTATTACCAAATCAAGGCAAAAACTCTGCTTGTACTAGGGCAAGTGTGGTAATACAAAATACGAGCAAAGGTCGTGTGCTAAAATCAATTTGAGGTTTGGTGATTCTAGCTTAAATACTTTCTGAATTAAGTGCATTTTCAATTTAGGACGGACGCACGGATGGACGCGCAAACAATATATCTCCGCCTTAGGCGATGAATAATAAATACTTCTTTTTGATGTTTCAGGTCCTTATATTAAAGTATTTTGATCTAAATCTAGGCATTGCGAATCTTGACTTCAGTATTTGAACTAATAATTTTCATTTAAAATACGATTTTCTAAATTGTTAAATCTTACATATATCTATTTCAAATGCAATGAATATGTTCACAAAATAGTACCATATGAGGCGTAACAACATCCAATTCTGTAATCAACAGCTGAATCGTTCATTTATAAATGCTTATAGTATGCCCTCCAGATGCACCAATGGCTGTACTGGTGTCACAAGGTCAACAATAATCTCTACATGTGCTTTTAGGTAACGATTCCCCTCTTTCAGCTACTGTTTTTATTAACGTATTCATTGAAATATCAAATACAGGTGAAGTGATAACTTTAGGATTTTCGAAAACGCTAAATATCAACAGAAATGTACATGTGTTAATATCATTGCAGGTACATTATTTTTTTCGCTATAATTCAAATACATAATAAAACGGAAGCTGTTTAGTTCCTTTGAGTTTGATTATGCAAAATTTCAAACAAAAATGAAAGTATAAGAAATTTGAAAATATTAAAGACAATCTTACAAGTTTCATTAAGTGTGTCTGTATTGTGTTTTTCCAAAGAATTTTGTACAAAGGAATTTTAATGGATCTCTTATATAATATAACTTTGGAAGTAAATTCCAACAAAATACTGGAACATTTTAGAAAATGATTGATTGACGTTTGCCAATTGGACATAGTAACTTTTTAGGGTTTTGATATCCATTCCTTAGTCCAACACAGTTATATACATAGGTTATATGGTCATAAAATAATTTTAATAAACCAATAATGTCAATATAGATATAGCATATATGTTTTAGACAATATATGTTTTCATGTGTATTCAATGAGATACGCCGTAATTATAGAAAATATAAAAAATCAGTTAGATGAAAAAAAAACACAACAAAGAACCCCAAAAAACAACAACAAAAAACAAACAACAACAACAACAAAAAACAACAACAACATAAATCAATCTGTAAGGCATGTTATACGCTCATGGTTTCAAATTCCACAGTTAAAATATAAACAAAGAAAGGAAGAATGAAGAAAATGTTTGTAAATGGTTAAAGTTCTACATAAACAATTAGATTTGTCAACTGATTTTCAGTTTTTACAGAATTCATATACACTTGTTAAATCTATAACACTGCTTAAAACAACCTTATATCATTGACACATATATCTCCAATTAACCCCACCATCTCGAGAAAAGGAAGAAAAAAGGCAAACAAAAGAAAAATCCTCTCACAAAATGGTAACAAAATTAATTTTTGGTCACATAAAAACAATGTTTCAATAAACTGTTCATGAAAGAATACATTCACAGAAATAGTTCACAAGTGGAAGTACCGGCAAAAAATAAGAAAACACAAATTGCAAAGAATATGAAATTGCTTCAAAATGTATATATTCAATTTATCTTGTTTTCTTATTTCAGTTTCTGATAATATAGTATTATGGTCTAAATTTGTTCTTACCGGACACTATTTCCGCGAGGTAAAAGAAAGATATAATAATAAAACACTACATGAAATATATATATAACATATTTCCATTCTTGATTAAGTCATTTCTTTCAGTCTCGGTTATGTTTAACAGTAACTTCATAAAGTGGGAGCTGACTTGCTTTTACAAAACGCTAGCCTCTCATTTTCTTATTATACATGTATGCTGACAGATTTCTCACACTTAATTATATGAAACAGAGTCTACTAATATGCAAACGGTGAGGAGAAATTTAGATGTTTTTTTTTTTAAAAATCAACCTGTTTGCAATAGAACTTTAGAGCAGAACTCTATAAAGCATTATAATAAACAAAATCACACTAAAACATTTTCTAAATACTTTACAAAACAACAGAGTACATTTAATGAAAATACATTATTTAAATGCAATTTAAAAGAGCACACATAAAACACACACTACACGCATGGTACGAAGACGTAATTACGTAATTTGACGGAAACTGGGACAGCGTCTTGAGTATACGTGTCAAACCAACATTTTTACAATACTAAAGTGTCTGGTCTGAAATTGTACAACGGAAGAAAAAGATATATGCTTGGCTTAGTATTCCACAAGGTCTTTCCTTATATAGTGTGCAATTTCTTCAACACCAATCCAGTCAATATAAGTACCCTTTGTAAGTTTCATGCATTTGACCAGTTCGCCGAATGTTGCTTTATCCGCTTTCTGTTGACGCCACATCACCAACATATCGAATATTTGTGTTGTTGATTTGCAGTTGTCTGAACGTACATGTTGCGTCTGTACAACATTTATATCCAATTCAGTGGCTAAAAACAACCAGTCCGCGCCAATGACATTGGTAAAATGTGCCAGATACTTATCTTTCATCAGTGTGTGTTGAATTTCTTCACTATCCAGATCTAAATTTATACAAATACTAAATCTTTTCATTGTTATCTATACGCTCGCAGGATAATTTCCTGTATTGGACAATTTACGCATAAACTTACACGAAACATATTTAGAATGCAAAAGCCACAGTTCAATATGTGGTTATGAAATATACGATAGAAGAGGTAAGTGCTTTTAAAAGATGATGCATAAGGTACGAAAAAAAAGATGATTTGAAAATATTTGCACTGAATTACACTTCTGGATGCACATACCATTAAACATGGTTTAAAACCCTGTAAAATATCCATGAAAATAGGAAAAACCGTTAATTAACACCATTAATTCTTGCATCACTTTATTTAGCAGGTTTCACAACATTAATGGGTTACATGTTAAAATACCATTAAAACACCCATTTTTGACCATGAATCATGCCGTTAAAAATTTAGTTTGGTAGCTAAAAAAGTTAATGGCTTTGAAAAAATAGTGAAATTCTGTATATTTTGAATTTAACAGGATTATTCATGGCCCTTAGATTTGATTTAATGTCCATTAAGTGTTCAGGTTCTGTACGATTTCATTTAACAGTACACTTAATGGCCCTTAACAGCAATGTGATGCCCATTAAATCCTGCATTCTGTAAAATGTGATTCGTATATTTTCAGAAGCACAAAAATATTTTTTGTTTGTTTTTGGCTTGCACTCGTCACATTGAATGCTTATAATTCCAGTCCCATATTGTTCTAAAATGGACTTTAATCACAATAAATACATACTACGCATACATCGTGTATAATATATCATGATGTTATATTTAGTTGCATTAAAGTTATTTCCCCTTGATGCAATTACGCCATTTTTTCAAATGTTTGCCAAATTGTGTTCCTACAAAAAATCGGATTTATTTCAATGAAAGTCTGATGAAAACATATTAATTTATTTGATAACATCAATCAACATTACTTTAGTAAGGGTAAATACGTATTGATGCATGCCACTTTTTCTGTTTTTTTGTTTTTCCTGTCCAAAAAATTAGCATTTGTATAAGAAGGTGGGTGGGGTAAAGAATTTACATTATAAAATGTGTTCAGACCAGTTTAGATTTTCAAATTTTCCAATCCTTGAATAGAAACTAAGGTTTATAGAGAAGTGAACATGATTGTGAAGATTACAGTCTGATTTAAATTCATTTGGGGCATGGGCAGATCAATGGCTTCTTCTTTCAATGAATCAAAGAGTGTGGTACGCATGATTTGGGGGAGCTACTTGTGATGCACTCCCTCAAACATTTGCTCTTAGCTGTTTAAGTGCATGAACCTGAGCACAAAGTACTGAAGGAGAGCTAAATTGTGATCGCCCATTGTGCGCTGACATTGTCATCAACAGTTGCTTTTTGAATACACCTGACGCCTAATGTCTGTACCAATAAAAACTCGGTCAGAATGTTTGTCAATATAGAAATGTTGGATAGTTAAAACTACCCACATGGTCACTTGATCTATTAAACCGGTACCTGTAAAACACAATACAATACAATATCCGTTTATTTTTTCATTTCATATGACAGAATGAGGATGCAATATGACAAATGTTTGTACGAGGCTGTTACATGTGTTTACATTACAAAATAATGAGAGAAAAAAGAAGAATCAAATATTCTTCTAGCATTTTACAAAACAGTACATACGCATAGATACTATTACGTGTGTAGTAATACGTAGTTTAAATCAATACGGCAGATATCAATATGAAGTTGATTATCTTAAGATCTCTTATTCTGATGGCAAATTTTCATGGCCATTAATTTGATATACCATTAAAATATTACGAACTCATTAAAATTGAATCTTACATATTGAATGAGACCATTAATCAATTTTTAATAATTAACGGCCATTCACAGAGTATTAAAAAATTAATGGCCCCATTAGTATTTACTAATTAATGTGGAATTAAGGGGTACTTTTTAATGGCACATTAATTTCATGCCAGTTAAAAATTTTCACGGAGTTTTAAGGAGCCAATTAACTTATTTTAATGGTTTATTTTAAGCAGCTTTTCATGGCCATCAAAGTCATTTTAACAAGGTATATTTTACCAGGGTTTTAATATAATTATTTCATGGCTTTTTAATATATGGCATTAAAACTATGGTCATGAAAATCCCATTAAATAGTAAGAAGTAATAGGTGAATTTTAATGGTGACTTGTTAAAACTCTGTTAAAAACGTTTAAGAAAAGTAAGGCCAATTTCATGACCCTTTTAATGGCATGTGCATCCAGTAGTGTTACACCATTAAGGTGGTTGCGGACCTTAGACAAAAAATATCAAAAATTAACGCACACAAATGAAAATTTATCTGAATAAAGACTCAAGACTGTTTTTTTGGAAAACACAAATATATTTGCATAATTGCCATTTTTTATTGTTACTAGGGTGGCCCCTAGCAGTACCTGAATTTCTCACGGAAATGTTAGTTCTTCCGCTATAATTCATGTGAAAACGGTCCGAATTTGACTGTTTCCACTCATGCGTAAAGAAAATTCATTTTGGAAGCTGTGAAATATTCACAAATTTATTTTAAAACTATGTTTTTACAAATATGTGAAAAACTCGCCCGTTCGGAGCGGCGAAATGAGAGCTCAAAAGTACATGTTAGTTTGCATATCTCACACCATATTTTTTTCCGACGTAGAAAGTTTTCATTCTGTAATATCTCGTTTTAATGCATGCCCTTTAAATTATTGAAATAAAAAGGGCATGTGTTGACGGTGGATTTTTCGTAAAACAACATTTAAATCATCATATATCAACAAAAACATTACGTCTGGTGGGATATAGAAAGCTACGTCACAACATGACTGCGAATGTCCTTTCAGGTTATCAGCTGTTTCTTTTAAAGATCGAAAATTACGCTTTATTCCTTGGTGTATGTAAGGATTTTCTCAGCTGGTATCATTTGCTGTTTACACAACTAACATATACCATGCTAAAGAAAAATAAAACAAACGCAGTATGATTTTACATTTATTTTCAATGCCATGGTTACTGGTTATGAAAAACAGAATAATATAACGATATCCAAAATGAATTATATTATCATAAAGTTAATAATAATCAAAGTGATTTAATAATTGAACATTAAAATAACGTAAAATGCCTTGCACTGCCATATTTCATAATACAGGTATACCCATTATTGGTGATTTACGTCTACGTCAAAACATCCACATAATGGAATGCGATGTAAATAAGCATCATTACTCTTTATTCAGGTTAAAGGTCAGTAATTCAAATCCTCCCGGTTTGTTTCGTTCAAATAAACTTTAAACGCTCTCTCCATATGTTGATCACTACTGTTTGATCCACCAAATCCTAACAGGGTTTTTGTTTAATCTATTTCTTATTTTGCTAGATCTTTATATATTATTATATACAGCTCTCGCATTGGGAGGAAAACATTTTGATATCGTTTTTCTTATTTTTTTGGATTTGAATACTAATAAGCTACAATGTTGCGTCTGGGCTATAACTTTTTTTACCGCTTACCATAAAAGTCGAAATAACGGAAGTCGAGACTATAATTAAAGTCGAAATTACGATGGTAAAAACTCAAAACAACGGTAGTGAAAGTCGAAACAAAGAAACAAAATATGTTATATTTGGGTTCTCACCACCAAAAACAAAGAAAAATATCAAACAGGGAATGCCACGCACCAAAAACGTAGCCTCCTCAAAACGAAACCCCAGGTGGTTTTGGCTATAAAATCGTACGTAATTTCGAATATCAACGTTAACCGTAGTGGTAATAACTGTCATCATCGTTTTTTTTTTATTCACTTTCGCCTTTCTGTTCAACGGACACCTTTCCTTTTTATCACTACTAATTCGTTATTTTGTGTTTATCTATACATTTATTTGTAAACTGGTAGGTGTCTTGAGGTCGGGACACAAACGTACTTATAGACGTGAACATTAAATTGCTTTTAAAGGAATACGGTTGGAGAACTGAGTGCTAAGATTCTGAAAATTCAATCAAAATTTCAACTGTTTGTCTAATCTTAATTTTGTTTAAATGTAGGAACGTCATTTAAGTGCAGAAAAAAGCAAACAAATCGAATCAAGATTATATTATACAACTAATCAAGCTAAAATGTCATAAACATTGAATTTATGCCTTTTACACAGCATATATCCTGGCTCCCTCGCTGCATGGTTATGTTTTTATAACTACTGCAAACATTTTTTGAAGTTTTAAGCCTCTAAAAGAACAGATTTTTATCTGATCGCTAAAACATAAATGTTCGGAACCAGTGGCAATAAAAATACAGAAACATAAAAATAAAGAAACAGCCTGCTGGAGTTACTTCCTCTGAAAATGAAGAAAACTCACATATGAGAAAAATGACGGGACAAACATAGAGACGGCAGCCAGTGTACACTGTATATTAAATCTTAGGTATTTGTTTGGAATAATAAACTTCTAAATTTTACGTAATTACTCTGTTACTCAGTCGTCTGCTAAACAAGGATTGGTCGTTACCCACCAAGTTTCACATAAAACTGAAGTTAAAATTTCAGTTATTTTCCAAGTTGTTATCATAATAAAGTTTTATTGAAAATTGATAAGAAGAGATAACTCTGTGTGTTGTTAATTGTGTTTGAACATTTATTATCCGCTGAAATCTTTAAAATCATTCTTTTTGAGATGCGACGTTATATTATATGTTATATTCATAATCAAAGTACTGAAAGTACAGAAAGGCTGGCTACCACAAAACACTGGATGAAAACTGTGCGGGAAAGATGTTTGCAAAATCTTAGATATTATGGGTTTTTCATATCAAACTAAGGCGAGCATAGGGTATTGTTGTGATGAACAATCTTGATTAACTTGAGAAGGTAGTGTAAGGATATTACAGACTATAGATGGTGAAAAATACACTGTGTTTGCTTCATTGGGGATAACATAATTAGTGAGACAAACGGCACATAATTCTCACTTGGGAATCTGAAACCGCAAAGATTAATATCTTACAAAAAAAGTCAGGTTCCGAGAACGCAATCCAACCAAACCACAACCCCGTAACAGTGTATGTATTGATTTGTATACATAAACATAACTTCAAAATATAAATGAAATAAAAATTATAGACAAACGAGGGCAAAATGAATAATGAAAGGAACACAGTCGGGCACCGTCTTGTAATATCAGTGGCAAACACACCACAGGTTAATCTAAACCGGATTATGCTACGTTTGTTACCTTATCATTAGCCCCCACCATGGTTTCAAACTTAACACTAAAAAGCCAAGTTGATTCATTGACTTTAATATAGAATGGACTTGCATATTAATAAGTAAAATCTCATATCAATATACGTGTTAAGGAGACTATCCTAGGAACAATGAAATTGCTTACATTGTGTAAGTTTTAAGGGGTACAAACAAGAGCAATACAAGACTTTCTTTTGGTTAGGAACATTAGAAAAAACTGAGGTATTATAAAGAACAATTACAAGAAACGGAGGAACTAAAAAAGAAGAAGAAGTAAATAATGTGAAAAATACCCTACGTTGCCAAATTAAACGTTCATGAATAAACTATCGGCTTTTACACTTAAACTTTTGATAACGATTTTGCATATTTTGACAGTCAACTTTTACGGCACGCCAATTGTCCAATAATTACGGTCGAAAAACTAGGATTAACGATCGATAAACCAGGGTTTTTCGAATACTAACCTATATTTTTTGAGCGAAAACATAGGATAACGCCGTAAACCATAGTTCACGCCCGTAACATAGGTTCACGCTTGTAAACCCAAGTTCACGGTCGTAAACATAGGTTCACTTTCGTAAACTATAGTTTACAAGCGTGAACCGAGTTTCACGAGCGTAAACATAGGATAACGACCCTAAACATAGGATACCGATCGAAATTCGTAGTTTATTCGAGAAACCTAGTTTATCAAACGTAAACCATGGTTTACGGTCGATATATTAGGATTAAAAAATCAACTATGAATTTCGGGCGTGAACATGGGTTCAACCCGGGGCTAGAGTGCGTGGACGGTAGCATTACAATAATTACATGAACCCAAGTTCACTGTCGAAAAACTAGGATTAACGATGGATAAACTAGGTTTTTCGAAGGTAAAAGCATGTTAACCTATTCTTTCGAGCGAAAACATAGGATAACGTCGTAAACCATAGTTCACGCTCGTAAACGTAGGTTACGTTTGTACACCCAAGTTAAAGTTCAATCGAGAAACCTAGTTTATCGAAAGTGAACATGGGTTCAAGAGCGTAAACTATAGTTTACGCCCGTTATCCTATGTTTTCGCTCGAAAATATATGTTAGCATTCGATAATCCTAGGTGTTCGACCAAGAACATAATTATCGGATAATTGGATTGCCGAGAACTTTTGTTTACGGACGTGAAACTATGTTTACGACCGTGAACTTGGGTTTACGAGCCTGAACCATAGTTTACGAACGTGAACCTAGGTTTACGTTCGATAAACTTGGTTTCTCGAACAAAACTTCGATTTTCGGTCGTTATCCTATGTTCACGAGCGTGAACCTATGTTTACGGTCGTAAACTCATGTTCACGGTCGTAAACCTAAGTTCACGGTCGTTAACATATGTTCACGTTCGTAAACTATGGTTTACGCTCGTGAACCCTGGTTTACGTTAAACATAGGTTCACGCTAGTGAACTTAGAATAACGACCGAAATTCATAGTTCAATCGAAAAACCTAGTTTATCGAACGTAAACCTGGGTTCACGAGCGTAAACTATGGTTTACGCCCGTTACCTTATGTTTTCGTTTTGTTGGTTTAACGTTCGAAAAAGCTAGTTTATCGATTGTTAATCTTAGTTTTTCGACCGTTATTATTGGACAATTGGCGTGCCATAAACGTTTATATATGTTTATAAAGAAGCGATAATAAACATTGAGGGACATAATATCAGATAAAATATAAAGGTAACAAACACAACTTCGATACGCAAATACACCCCCGCCCCCCACATCATGTATGCACACTGATCAGATGGGGCGATTTCCTTGTTGGTATTAGGGAAATTTTGGGCTTGAAACCCGCTACAAACCGGACTGTTAATGATTATGGTCTAGTCCTGTTCCTTCCCTAATACGATGGTTAGGAATATTGACGGAACCGTAATAGCGTACCTTCTTTTTCAAGAGTATTCAATTCCTATCATAAGACTACTTTAACTAATTTGTCAGGAGGGTGTAGGTTCAAGCCCCACTAGGACCAAACTGTTTTCATTATATTTCTTTTATCTAGTAAGATAAACTGTTTTTTCAAGATTTATTATCATTGATTTGTTGTACAAAAGCGGAACATTTTCATTTGATTAGCCATTTCTTGCTGTTTAAAATGAATTTAACCTCTGATACAGAAGGGTGAAGGTTTAGACATCTTTGAAAATACTTAGTTACAATTTGTAAAAGTTCTTGATTTTGCATTTATTCTTTAGTTTACAAAGTTTGGAAGAAATGTAGGTAGGTTTTACTTCTGCCCTATGGTTCTTTTCGAATGCAGAGAGCAAGGCCATATTTTTTAAGTGTTGGAGCTTAATTTTCTGTCCGATTTAATCCTTTTACTTGAGGCTCCCCAGAAAAATTGTTATCGACAGTTTTATTTTGTGTTTTATAATTGTTACTTAATACTTTGAGGTTTCTTTTAGCAAAATATTTGGTAAAATGAATTCTCTGCGATCGTTTTGCGCAATGGTTATCACTTTGAAATTTATCTCTGTTTGAGCTGGAGGAAAAAACATAATTTATACAAAATAAAAAAAACAAAAAAAACAAAAAAAAAATAAAAAAAAACAACAACAAACAAACAAACAACAACAACAAAAACAACAACAAAAAACAAAACGACATGGTAAAAGTTGTTTAAAAATGCAACACAGTGCGAAACAATGTTAACTTCAAGACTGTATCAGTTAATGCAATTGTTAAACATTACCATTACGGGTCCACTATCTTAATATAACCTGAAATACAGTTGAAAACGTGTGTTTAAACAAAAATCGCTTACATCTACGCCCCCACCCCAAAACAACAACAAAAAACAAGTAGTGCCCCTTATAATGCTCTAGTGTAGTTCCCGGCATACTGAACACATTGCGATACCCGTACATAAAAAGTACCCCGACACGACATCAATGTGTGTTCAATCATTTGTGATAATAGCACATTTTGTGCTAATTAAATCCTGTTCTTTCTGTTCTTTGAGACTTTCAACGAAACAAACACCTATCCTCTATACCTACAAAGAAAATTACAACACGGACACCTTTGACTCGTTAAGGCAATGCCTATCTTGGTAATTAGATTATTATTGCAAATGTACTATTCGCGAGAATATCTTAGCGTGCTTAGCTGAAAGTAAAATTTTACAGACCTGGAATAATTTATTGTTTTACAAGGAAGCGCTATAGAAGAACACCATAACCACTGGACAACGGGATAATAAATACATACACATACTACTGTTAAAAGCGATACTTTTCGTCTTGTTATATTTTAAATGAGAGGTCTGATGCAAAAATATTCGATTCATTTTATGTAAAAAAGATTCAAACGTTTTATGAGATAATCAACCCGCGCCTACGAAAAAAGATACTCGCATCGCGTTATGACGCCCGCAGGGCGTCCTAGTTTTCTTGTTTGATGTATGAGGATTTTATTTTTTTTACGAAAAATCAACCGTGAACACATACTTTATTTATTTCATTGATTTAAAGAACATACATTAAAATGAGATGTAACAGAATGAAAGCTTTCACCGTCGGGAAAAATGATACGATGTACCTTTGAGCTCTCATTTCGCCCCTCCGAACGGGCGGGTTTTGTCACATATTTGTTGAAACGTAGTTCTAAAATCGATTTGTGAATATTTCACAGCTTTCAAAATGAATTTTCTTTACGCATACATGGAAAAAAAAAAAAAAAAAAAAAAAAAAAAAAAAGAAATTCGGACCATTTCACCTGAAGTACTTCTTTAAACTTTTGAGAATTAAAAAAAAATCAACGTTTTAGCGCTGTATTAGATTCAGAACTTCCGTCTAATCACGAAACATCTCCAACGTCTTCAAATCCCTGCACAGTCGAACTCGGAAATATGCTAAATGGAGTTATGTCACTATTTTAAACACATAAAACACCTTTATATTTTGTTTTGTTTTCTAAGCCTATGTTCCAAAAAGAATTAACCATTTTTGATATATTTCAAAATATACGTCTTTAATTTACTCTCCTGTCTATTTTTCTGAAATGGGCCCTATTGATAACGGCAATTGATGTGAAAATCCAAAAGACCAGGACTGGTGAATAAAGAGTCACAGAAACTTATTGTACGAGAAAATAAATCATTTGTGAGGGATACTTACCTAAGTGAGAACGTGTCCTAAAGGGGTTGACATTCAGTGGCTTAGAATATCCAACGCTGTTAACAGCCTTAATGGAAGCTTCATAAGCAGTATTCCCTTTTAAATGAACCAGCTTGTGCCTCAGAATTGCTGGTCCTGCTTCAACTCTATCAGTGGTCAGTGGCCATTCCTTTCCCATTTCCCAATATGCTATTTCAAAGTGGGTTACAGGCAAAGTACCGTCTTTATCTGGTTTTTTCCATGTCAGATCTACACTGTGACTTAACACGTTTGTTACTTCAATGGAACCCTCTGGTGCTGATGGTATACCTATAGTATAATGATGTATATTTTGAATAACATAT